>NC_137458.1:155366084-155617002 GCF_964235325.1 Thermobia domestica
GAGATGTAGTAAACAACAGGTGAATGAAAACAGATCGATCAACAGGAAATATTATACAACTATTTTTTCTACGTTGAAGAAAAATCATAGTAGGTGTTTGTTTGTGTGTTTACGTTTACACATCTTAAAGGAATAAATACATATTTTAGGTCAATGACTCTCAACGTTATTCAAATGGTTTATGTTGAATGTGTGTATATTTAATACAGGGTGATTTAAAAAAACTCACGGATTTCATTTGGATGTAGAAATTCTAACTGAACCGATTTTCATGCGGTTTGCGGCAAATCATCAAGGAGGGATGGGAGCTTTATGGGACTATGCTTACTGGATTAAATTCATCCGGAGTAATATCGGCTACGCCTCAAGAAAAACAACAAACATTCTCCAGTGTACCTTACAACTGGAATGAGCTGTGTTGTGGTATGGAAATTTGAGTTTTCTTCGTTAGATAGCAACCTCGCCAAGGTCAATAAGAAACAGGAAACTGGACCATTGTATTAGTAATTGTGCTGTACAGTTCTGTGCTACTGTGTGAGTATGATCAATGAGAATAGTGTACTCTGTGGAGCAACATGAGTTTATCGTTAAATGTTTTTTGGAGAACGAAATATCTTGTTGCTACGCAAAGGGCATTAAAAAAAATGAATCACGTTCTGCCCCATACAGGAATATAATATGGTCGCTAGTTGAATAAATTGGAAGACACAGGATCGCTTCTGAATGAGACAGGGAAGCATCGGACCTCGTAGGCGGGTGTTGTGGAAGATGTCAGTTATCGTCTCTTTAGGTCGCGCAAGAAATCTCTCCATCGTTTGTGGCAAGAAATCGGTTATAACTATTCAACATGCGATGTATGGGTGTTACCACTAACACTTAATTTCTATTCGCACTACACTTAATTTGTATTCTATAATTTCGCTTCCGAAATTCAAAACCACATTCCAATTGTAAGGTACACTGGCAAAAATTTGCTGTTTTTCTTGAGGCGTGATCGATATTAAACCTGATGAATTTAAACAAATAAACATAGTCCCATAAATCTCCCATCCTTCCTTAATCATTTGCCACAAACCACATGAAAATCGGATTTCAGTTAGAAATTCTAGACCCAAATGAAATCCTTGAGTTTAAAAAAAACACCCTGTAGGATTCATCAATAGTTAGTACCGATGATTGGTACTACACCAGTCTCACAACCAAGAATGAGTGCTTCATAATGCAGTACATCATTTCTCATATAGGCAGTATCAATATGTGTGTAGACGGTTATTTCGAAATTCTGTACTTTCGTCTATCTCCTATGCACTATGATATATGAAGGCCGCTTACCATCGCCGCTGAGTGTATTGGCGACAGAAATGCATGCAATATTCACTTTATATCCTAGGACATCATTTCGGGTCCCAGGGAGGGACAATTGCCGTTATCCCTGATTTTGAATTTATACACATTTTAATCAATAGAAAACATGAACACCTACTTACATCGAGGACTCTTGCTCCTCCTCTCCTTTCCCTCCTTTCGCAAACAAAATTGGAAATGACGCTGCTGTTTGTAAGTCGTTGTGGGAATGTACTTACAATTTGAGTATATACAGGGTGTTTCAAAACAACATCGACAACGTTTGTGAGGTGATTCCTGACACCAAGATAAGACGAAAAGTATAGACCAACCTGGGTGAACAAATGCTTCCTTTCGGAGTTATAGGCTGCCAAAAACATGAAAAATTGAACTTCAAAGGTCCATAGCTCCAAAACTATGGTATCTATCGTAGTTGGGTCATAACTTCACTTAAGAACTAATATGTGCCCTATCCAAAAATGCATGTTTCAGAATCCTGCGGGAGTTTCATAACAATTTTTATAGAGGTAGTTGGTGAGTACTTCAAATTATATGCCCGTAGCCAAACACTCTCTACAAAAATCGTTGCTTGAGTACCTTAGGATTCTGAAACATGGAATTTTGTATAGGGCACATATTAGTTCTTAAGTGAATTTATGACCCAACTACGATAGATACCATAGTTTTGGAGCTATGGACCTTTGAAGTTCAATTTTTCATGTTTTTGACAGCCTATAACTCCGAAAGGAAGCATTTGTGCACCCAGGTTAGTCTATACGTTTCGTCTTATTTTGGTGTTAGAAATCACCTACCAAACGTTGTCGGTGTTATTTTGAAACAGCCTGTATATATATATATATATATATATATATATATATATATATATAGTGTTATTTCTATTAAAAATCTCAATCGGCTATTGCTTTATACGATACTTAACAGAGTTTAAATAAGTTTAAAGTTAAATACTTGAATCTTAGTTATCCAAAATCATTTCTTTGCTAATCCGAACGTGATTGTCTTATAAATCAAAAGAAAAATGTCTTACTTCTGATCCTTCTCTTTAATTTATCCTTTCTTAATCAATGGTCTTGAAATTCTACATTAATGATGTAAAATCTTACTTTATATTATTCATTGTTCTTACGATATATGGACGTTCAGAGCACAAGGGAATGAAGTCAATTTTAAAAAAAATGTAAGAAAAAGATACATAAAGTTTGTACGTTACCTTAAAGTGTATGATTTTTTTAACGATATAAAAGCTGTTTACAATATCTGGATTTGAATCATTTGAGCTCTGAAAGAAACTTTAGACAGAGGTTTTAAATATGAAATATGTTCAAAATGTAAATTCTCTTGTGCACTGAATGTGCCATATTTCCCTAAAACTCTTGAATAACTTTTTAAGAGGTTGAAATTTTACTTGATATCAATGTATTCTAATCCTATCTCATCATCATCATCATCATCATCATCATCATCATCATAAGTATTCTGCCTTTATTAGCAGGTCACTTGCCGCAACTGAGAAGCTTCCGTGCTCCACGGTCTTCCGCTAACCTCTTCGTCTTCACGTACGATTTTTCTATTTCGATATCATCCATTAATTGTAGTCTCCTTTGCCCCCTCCCTCTCTTTCCTGTCACCATACCCTCTAGCACGTCTTCATGATACAGTTTCTTCTTATTCACTGTCCCAACCAGTTTATTTTCCTTTCCTTAATAATATCTAAAATTGTTCTTTTGACCCCCACCATATCTAATACTCTTATTCCTTTTTCATTCGACTGAGTTAATTCTCTCCATCCTTCTCCACACCCACATTTCGAAAGCTTCCAGTTGTTTTTCCATTAATTTTGCGTAATATCCATGTTTCTGACCCATACAGTACAATACTCTACACGAAGCATTTTATGAGTCTTTTTCTCAACTCTTTTATTCAAGGTCCCACAGAATAGTATTTTCTTCCTTCTTAAGGCTTCTTTCGCCATTCCTATCCTTGCTTTTATTTCACGTTCACATTTCACATCATTACTAATAATACGACCCATTTATCGAAAACTAGTCACCTGTTCCATTTTTCTCCCCACCTACTTCTATATTTGATACCGACCCCTTCGTTCCATTCACCGTAGTTTTTGTCTTTCTATTATTTACTTTCATCTCATATTCTTCACAGCCCTTCCTCAAGTTTTCTAACATCTTATTGATTTTCTGCATCTTCAGATTCTGCAACAAGTTCCATATCTGCAAACCGTACACACCTAATCATTCTATACCTCCTACTGAAATGCCGTCTTCATTTCATAAGCTCTTTTCCACTATCTCTTTCAGATAGATATTAAATTATGTAGGCGAGAGACAGCATCCCTGTCGAACTCCCCTTCCAATTGTACTCTCCCCTATTGTAACACTAATCCTACCTAACTGTATATAAAACTACATAAACTGACTGACATAAAATAGCGGGTACTTATGATTGACGTGGAAAGTTGGATTTTGGTATGATGGTAGCACGTCACTGAACCCGCAGTAAAATTGCCAAAAGTGAATACTTTAAATTTTTAGCGGCTCTAAAGGAGGGATGGAAAAATTCCCATCTTATTTAAATGTTCTTTTCCTGGACCTATAATCTCATGTTTTAGGTACTTGGAATTGAAATAAAAACTTGAAATTCGGTATACTTGTATGTTTTTGTAAGCGTTACCTAAGTAGATCATCAAAGATAAACAAAACAAATCCAAATTTAGAGTGGTTTTATGGGGAAATGAAAAACCTTCCCATCTTATTCATATAAGACATCTTCTACACTCTAAAATTATTGGACAATTCCTGTAGGCTACAATGATTAAATTTGTCATGTCTGTAGCCTTCCGAGGCTAACAAACAGGAAAATTGCCAAAGTGTATATTTTTAGTTATTATAGGATCAAAAAGGGGATAAGCAAATTCCAATGTTATTTGGATGGACGCTTTCTTGGGATACAAAAATCTTATCTTTTAGATAGCTGAAATAGGAAAAGAAACTTGAAATTCGGTGGAATTCTGGTTTTTAGACGTGCGTGGTCGTAGGCCGAGCAAACGCGCGGTTTGAGGGTCACAGCTTCCCCCTCCCCTCGCTAGTCAAATTCAACAAATGCACGAAATTTACAAATTCACTCTTGATGCAAAGGCTGATACATAAAAGATGCGAGGCAGTCAGCGGTGCCATATCTAGCATAATGATGCTAGGTCTAGCATAATTTGCATGTTTAGCATCTAGCATCTTGCTTTTAGCATCCTGCCCAAATCTAGCATAATTTCAGCAAGTTTATCGAAAAGGCGCAAAACCCGGAGATGAGAAAGAAGTTGATCGTGGGAAGAAAAAGAACGTCAGAATGTATCCTCTCCCATTGATTCATACAGTCAGTAAACCATACAGGCAGTCTTTAGAGAAGTGTTGTGGAAGTAAATTGACCCAGACCACCCCAGAGAGCATTTTTTTAAAAGCTCCATCCAGGGTTTTATAATCCTTTGACTGCAAGGTCATTTTGTTTCAAAATATGTAAACAAACACTTTGTATTCCTTTATACGACATATATTTCTTTCTTTATTCTAAGAAGCTAAGCTTTTCCTGCTCTTAAAATGAAAGATTATCAGAATAATCCCAAGTTGTGAGTCTGGCAACTACTGCACTAGTTTAGTTGAGTTAAGTATTTGGTGCATGAAATATTGAGTTCTATCCTCGCATTCTTGCACTCTGCGTATTTTGAGTTACGTTATCGGATCTCAACTTTGTTTTTATTTTCTTTAAAAACTCCTCAATTAGTAATTATGAGGATCTAGCATACTTTGACCGAATCTAGCATAATTTCGATCAGGTTTTGGAATAATTGCGAGCTGTGAGTCTGGCAACACTGGAGGCACTAGACCCAGCAAATGCGGGGGTCGGGCGGAGTCCCTAGCTAGCAAAAGGCTAGTATTATATATATATATATATATATATATATATATATATATATATATATATATATATATATATATATAGATAGATAGATAGATAGATAGATAGATAGATAGATAGATAGATATAGATATATGATGCTATGTAAACAAACTCTAACAATGGCTTTTTATAATTACAAAAGATTATTAACAATCAAACAGTTGCTAAGAATTCAATATCTTGTTTATCATAATTGAATATTCGCGTAGTGTTGTATCATTCCCCATTTCTATTTTTTTTTATCTAGTAACATGAGGCTAAAATGTTACTAGCAATGACCGGAGAAACAAAAATTAAAAGAAATATGAGTTAAAGTGATGAGTGGACGATAACTTGGCTGTAAGATTGCTAAGGGGCAACAGAGGGAAGGGGAACAGCGCCCTGGAAGAAGACCCTCTGCAAAGCAAGCTTAGATGGTTGTTTACCTTAATGGTATCTTCCTCAGGTTGCTTTCCCCTTTGTAATTTGCAGGCCATGGGCGCTGAGGGCCTTTATACAATCCATTGGCATCTTCTCAGGCCCGGCAAATTCCCGAAAGATGCCTATAATACTAACAAGCCTATAACTAAAACCAAACTAAATTTTAAAATATTTGTTTATTTTCGAAACGAGATTGTTTCCAATACAAAACATTAAAGATGATGAAATACGTTAGGAGATCGAACAAATTGTTAACAACTTAAATTGAAGAATTTCAAACAGAAAAAGCTACCAACAATTACAGACGTCAATGCAATGTAAATTAGATAATCAGTTGCTTTCAATACAAATTGCTTGGTTTTATTGGTGTTTAACACACCTTTCTACACCGAGGCTATATGAGTCATGACTCAATAGCTTAATGTGAATTCCTAATCACTTTAGCTCCCATGGGGAATCGAACCTGGGTCTCCTACTTCGAAGATACTTATTGTAAGTACATAGCCATGAGAAAGCTCTACGCGACCTTACTAACTTCAATATTGACTTTAGTGAAAGCGAGCTCATCTATTGCATCTCCTTTTATACATAAGATTAATTGTTGTTTGAATCAGAATTAGGAGTGATTTGAATTTGTGGTATACAGCATCACATCTTCTTGTGTTCCATGCCATTTCATATCTACGCATAAGTGGATATATGAATAGTAGATATGAGAAAATATAGTACTGATATCAAAATGGAAATAAGGAAGAAGAAAAGAAAGTAAAGAGTTGAAGATGAACCGGAATAAAAGATCAGCATGAACAAGTAATACAAAGAAGTTCTCAAGAGGCCAGAAGAAGATAGAATTGAAAGAAATGTATTAATGATGGAAAGAAGAAGAAAGGAGAGGAAAAACGAGAGAAGGAAAAGGGACGAGAATATATGGAGAAGAGAATGTAAGATGAAGCCAAAAAATAGAAGTTGAAGTAAAGTGATGAAGGAATTACTGAAAGTATGAAACGGGGAATCGTCCCTAGGTATTCACAAGGGAGGAAAAAAATCAGAAAGGTACTTCTATGATGCAGGACATACATATAGTCTGAAATTTAATGGGAACATCCGGAATTAGAAACACGGCAATTTTTGGATTAACAATGGTCTGGTGGTGACCCCAATACCAGGTTATGCAGGTCAGGTGGTATTCTTGGGCAAACTCCGTATACGTGAAGACCAGTAGAATGACAGTGTACAGTATACTGACAATGAGTAGACGGTGATAGTGCAAAATGGAAACCTCTCTGACTTCCAAAGAAGGCAAATTATAAGCGCTTGGTTATGCGGTGTGAGCGTGCCGGAAAGTGGCAACTGTTTTGGATGTGTCATGAGGGGCAGTGTCCAAGATAATTACGGCTTACAGAACTCACAGCAAGCCATATTGGCGAAGAGGATCTGCAGTTGGAAGAAAACCCTCGGTGCAAGTGACGGAAGAACTTGCACAGCAACAGGTGATGGTACATGTGGCTTGGAAAACAGATTCCACGTGTCCAACGGTGACAAACGAGACAGCGATAGAGTTATTAAAATAATAAGGTAACGAACCAGTGGCGTTGCAACGGGTTGCATTTTCCAACTATTTCCTTATGCATAGAGACATCTTGTACTTACTTTTGTCGTTTGAACTTCGTACGGTGAAACTTCGGCCACGAAGAACTTAAAGATGATTCGTCCAAAAATTGATTTTCTTATAATATATAATAAATTGAATAATGTCCGTGTTCTCCGCAGCACTACACCGGAGCGTTCGCAGGGAGAACTAATGCTACTCATTTAGTAATTCCATAAGTACACTCTCTCTGAAGTATTAGGGTGGGACCGACATGGCCAAGGAGAATATTAGGAGAGCCAAACCTTCATCCCCGCCGACAAAAGCACATGGCCTCAGAAATAACATGCAAATGAATAAATAGTGGATTAAGCCGATCTCTCAACAAACAATAACTTTCAACTTAGTACACAGCAAAAAATGAGGTGATGAAATAACACAAAATGACTACCAGTTTGGCGTGTTACTTGTGTGTCAATTCAGCACAAAGATATCGCTTTCCGAGCATGTCAAAAATAGCTAGCTACTACCTGAGAGAATCGGTTACAATAATATTGTTGTAAACCTGTGAATCATCTGACAACAGTTACACAGATACCTGTGTTTTCATCTATTTTCTTTATCTGTTATTCTTGTGTCTTAGCATATATGAACATAAGATGGCAGAACTGTTGCCTGTATTACTGTTGTCAGACGAATAGCTTACTACATACATAAACTAAAGGTAAGGAAACTAAGGATCTTTTTTATAAAAATGGATCGACGTACGAAAATTGTGCTAACAAGTGTTTTTCTTCAAATCAATTTATAAGTTACGAAATTATACATAAACATTATATTTATTAGATTTTCAAACATTTGATGCGTAAGTGTCGGAAGTCTTATCGAATGGCTTTGTCCGTCCGTCCGTCTGTCGTCAGATATCAAAAGAAAGCAGTAAGAGATATCAAGATACGATTTCCTGCAATCGACTCAGTGTCCTAAGGCAAGGATAGACTCAATCTCCGTAGTTAACCTTCTATTCATCCCGGAAAGATTCGATTAATCATTTTCAGTTTTAACGTTTATTGCCATAGAACAAAAACGATATTAGATAACGACAATCGGTTTTCTGCAAACGATTCAGAGTTTCAAGAGTACACACCAACAGAATTGGCAATACCACCAAAAACGAAAGTGGTTTAAATTTACTTCTAATTCCTGTTTCAATACTGATTTCCGTAGATCAAAAACGGTAAAACATATCGAGATGTAGTTTTTTTTTTTTTTTTTTTTTTTCAATCGATTTAGCTTCTCAAAAGTAGGTTCCATCAACTCTTTTAACCCTCTATTAAATACGGAAGTGGGTCAGATTAACCATTTTCAGTTTCGACATTTATCGCTGTAGAACAAATATGGTAATACATAGCAACAAGCTGTTTTCTGCGATTGTTTCAGTAATCTTAAGAATACATACCACTATAACCAGTAACACTCTACCAAACACGAAGTGATTAAATTAACCATTTCGTATTTCAATCTTTATTACTAAAGAACAAAAATAATAAGATATAGCGAATAATGGCTTTTTGATATGGATGCAGCGTCCGAGGAACAGGTTCTATATTTGATCTTACTAATCTTATTAATCTAGATTAAATGTATTACTTTAAGCTTAAGTACTGAATTTCCAGTTTGGAACTCTACTAGATATAGTTTCACACTGTGAAACAAAACTCATTTGTTGTTATGTATTTTGCCTGTTGGCAGATCCTGAGAGTAATAATTTAGTTATTTTGATTCGTGCTTGAAAATGTTTCACCACCACATTTTGAAGCTCTTTAAACATTTCTTCTCTAACTTCCGTAATGCTCAAGTCTCCGAAGCATCCAGTCCAATTTCTTCATATATATCATTTAACCAGTTTCCTTCTAGTCTATAAGTATATAATGATATGAAACTCTCTCTTGTATTATGTTGTGTCTAATAAAGCTAAGGGTTTAGTTAGTTGCAGAAACTGTTACACATTGATGTTTTAATAAAAACGTGCTTTGCTCAGAGGTTGTGTTTTATGTATTACTGTAAGTACTCTAAGTTCCTTTACTCACTGTTTTATGTTATAATTGTTGATATAATTGTTACAATTGTTGATCCTTGGATGTCTGTGATTCTCAAATCGCCTTGAATGGTCTACTTCATCTTATTGATGCATACAGATGGTTATCAAAATAATCAAAACACTTTTTAAAAGGTGTAACTTATCACATTAATATAACTTTAACACACCTTTCACCCTCAGAACAGTTCTGATGCGATTTGCAATGGAGTCATAGAGGTAGCTAATGATAACAAATGTATTCTTACACCATTTCCCGTACAGTGCATCATTTAGTTCTGTGAGAAAGGACGGAGGCGGAAATCTGAGTCGGAATTGTTCCTCTAAATGAACCAAGAAAGTTAAATTATGTTCAAGCCCGGGGACTGAGCAAGCCAGAGAAGTTATTCAGTTTCATCTTGAAGTTCCTCAAATCAGACTGTAAAAGATCCAGCTGTGCGAATAAGTGTATTATCATTCTAGAATATGGCGCCATTGTCCGAAAATAGCATCTGTACTGTAGGATGTACATGAAACCCTAAAATGGTAACATAATCACAGTAAATGTCGGTACATGACCCACTGAAAACCGATATATTGTAGGCTGCCATATTTCACAGTTGGTCGAAGACACTGAGGATCATACGCTCCTTCTGGCGTGTGCTCTACACAAACATGGGCCGAGGTTTGAAATAAGGTGAATGATTACTCATCCGATCACATCTCACACTTTCAGTCATCAGTGGTTCACGTTGCACAATCCTAACACCATTGACATCATGGTAAAGGCGTTACGGTCCCTAATCAGCGTCCAAGCAATCCAACCCCCTTATGCATTTATCATATAACTCCCTGGGAACTATGATTCTGCTGATTGAGTTTCTCCGTTACTTGCACCGCAGTCACACGACGATCCTGAGTGACAGTCCACTTTAATACTCAGCGGGACCTGTCGCTAAGAGTTTTCTTCTGATCACAACTCCTCTTCGCCGGTGTGGTTTCCCGTGAGTTTTGCAGGCCGTGGTCACCTTAGACACTGTTCCTCGCGAGACACCCAACAAATATTCTTGCAACTTTCGTCACGCTCGCACCATATTTTCCTAGCGTTAACAACTTGCTCTCTTCAGAAATCGGAAAAGTCGCTCATTTTACACTGTCAGTGTCTGCTCAGTTTATTGTACACTGCTACTCTACTGCTTCTCATTAGTATGCTATTTACAGTAATACACCACCACCAACAGCTTGGCGCTGCAGACGTCCTAACCGTTGCTAACCCAGACAACCAATGTGTTTCTAAATCCATTTCTTTCTATTATTTTGATAATGATGTCTATTGTAAACATAATGTTAAACGGACTTCATGGAGAAGATGCTAGACTAAATTATTACTTATATATATATATATATATATATATATATATATATATATATATATATATATATATATATATATATATATATATATATATATATACCAAATTGGAAAGCAATTCAAGATCAAATGGCTCGTTCCTTTAACAATTACCTGTGGTTTTCTAGCCGACCTCCGCTTGTTGTCATTAGATAGCATACTAGGCGTCTCTGCTACTTCACGGCTTCGTGCTAATCAGTTGTTTACCTTTCCATGTTCTGTATATTTTGTAAATTTGGACTTATTACGATGTCTTCTTGATGCTGGATTTTTTAGTAGAGACCACTGCACAAAAATCATACTTGTTCCGAAAGATGAAGCTGAGTGCATAAACCTTTGTCTTGACGAAAATCTACATGCTTCACTGCTCGTAAACATCTAATTTTAATGAAAATTGATATGTGCATTCATCTCACATGCACAAATAACACTATTGTTTCGGATTGCAATCTTCCAAAATTGGGGGAGCAAAATTCCATGTTTCTACACGCTCTTAGATTGATAGCTTAGCTAGGTTTGTATCATAAAAGTTAAAGATTTTGAAGATGTTATAATTGATCTATAAGTGATTGATACTTACTATATGATAAAAGTAATTAAGTAAAATGTCAATTACTTGTATTTTCATTAATAGTAAGTTAGTTCCTCGAATATTTATTATAGTAAACGAACATATTGTGCACTACTTGCAATTTATTACGCTTACCGCACCTTTTTGACAACGTACATTAGTACTACCGAACATCGTATTCGGTATATTAAGTTGCATTCCTAGTTGGATTTTAACAATATGAGAACACAATGTGATATCTATAAGTTCAGTATTTTGTGAAAAATTATTACTCGTGCGGAATACTCGCATCAACCTGCGCTAGCTGGTCACTACAAGTCTAGCTTTCTATCGGGTTCAGGTCAGGGCGAAATTATTGATCTTGTGCAGTAGCATGTAGATAAACTAGTATGGACAGTACTACATGAGACGTTCACCTAGGTACAGTTTAAGGTGAAATAAGAACCATTGTTAGGAGTTCAAGTTTGAATATTTTCTCATCTGGAATTGAACGCGGAACCATATACATCAAATGCGCGCGCTGACCATTAGATCAACGGGAAAAGCCTAATGAATGATGCTGAGTATTCTATTTTAATATTGTGAGGTGTATATGCATTATTTGTTGCTTTATAATTGTCCCTACTGTTTTCATTTAAAATCGAGAACCAAGAAATAATACCTAGATAGAATATCTCTAACTTTCTATTTCTCTTCTCCCCCTGATTTGAAAATCATACTGTGATAACTCGTAAAAAGTATGCCATTTCGATATGTGGTGCATATCCTGTTTAAGGTTTTTACATCATCCGTTTTGGGTTAAGATTCAAACCAGTAAATTATGTGAGACAATAAATCTACTCCTTTCCGATTTAAAAGTAATGTTCGAGAATGATTTTAGTTGCCAAAATTCTGAATTTTAAATTAAAGAATTACTCGTGTTAGTTTGCATTCGGATTGTTCAGGGGTAAATTGATGAAAATAACTGATTTAAAAAAAAAAAAGTATTCCTTATACGGTATCTCGAACATTACTTTTAATTATAGAGCATACTCTTATTCTTTCATAGTTTCTCAGATCAGCGTTATAACTTCGACCAGGTGCCTCGTTCTTTCTTTACATATAGGCCTACCACTACACCGATCAATCATTAGAAATTCCTATTTTCTCAGTTTCTGCAAGAAATTATTATTGCTTGTTATTAGATTAAATTTGTTGTTTCATAATTGGACTTATTTCTTATTGTTGAAGTAGAATCACAGTCCTGTAAAATACTCACGAAAATCTAATTATCTTTTTATTTGTGGCTAAATGGCTTCTAGGAAATTGACTGGGATTTGGTTAGCATGTGTCGTTATCCATTTTGCCCTCGCAGCGGACATCTGTTGATGTCAATTAGAAAGTAACTGCATCTGTTACCCTGGGGGTATCTATCGTCCATAGCTCTATTTCTATAATGCACTAGGCAGGTTATTAAGTGAATATCGAAATGAGAACTTCATACATGCAACTACGAAAATAGACTATTTTCGTATTTTGGTTTTCTCTACAAAACGCATACCATATCAAACATCTTTATAATGTAATTATCGACAACCTACAATATTTCTAAACTATATAATTCATGATTTTTTAAAAATATTTTATAATTCACTAGTAAAAAAATGAAGTAGGGCTATGACACCCAGAAATGATGGTTCCAAGTGATCGAAGTGGAAGTCATTTGTTTCAGAATAATTCAAAACAAGTGTACCCCATTATTACCACGGGGGAGAAAAAGAAAAAGAAGAAACACAGTTTAGTATACGATGATCGTAATTCTCTTGAGGTGAATATGTCATACCCCCATATCAGGCCCTTATCCACGTGGGTCTAGGGGGACCGTGGCCCCCTAAAATTTTCCCTGTAGGCTTGCAAAATGAACTATAATATGGCGAGGAACTATAATATGGTTGGATATACCCCCCCCTTCATTTTTGGGCTATCTACGAGCCTACCCCACATACCCCTCTCTTCAAGCACTGATTCATGTAAATACACTATATGTTTAACAATACTTCCTATGATTATGTGAGTACTATATTAATGGATAGAGCTTAAAAGATGGGGATGGAATAGAGACGAGATTGTGTACAAACAGTTGTTTCATGTCTTGGTCTCGCATCGAGCCGAAAACTCTCGTCTCGAAAATCTCGAAATATATATATATGAAATTAAAGATGTATTGTAGAAAAAGTATTGTCTTATTGTCTCTAATTTCCTCTTTATACAAAGGGTGTTCAAAAAGTTTTGCACAGTGGTCTCTAATTTTTTTATTTGTTGCAGGAAGAGAATGATTTTTTTTTGTGAACATACTTTTGAACATTTAGCTATAAGTTGGTATATAAAAAAACTATTTTCTTTTATTTACATGTGAGCCATAATGGACCGTGAAGTAGATGTCAGGTTGCGACAACGGTCGGTGATGGAGTTGCTCTTCAAGACCGGCGATGACTTTGCCACATCGATTCACAGGAAGTTGCTCCCTGTTTATGGGGAGGACACATTGGATCGCAGCAGTATCCAGCGGTGGTTGTAGAGGTTTAAAGAAGGTGATTTCTCTTTACTGGACAATCCACGATGCGGTAGACCATCGACGGTAGTGAGTGATGTGAATAAGGATACCATTAATCAAATCATCAAAATTGGCAGATGTGTGACGAAACGACAGATTCCTGAAATGGCTGGTTTGTCATTGGGTAGTGTGGTATCGGGGTACAGTCACTAGGTTACAGAAAAATCTGTGGACGTTGGGTGCCTAGATTATTGACAAGAGAAATGAAAAAGATGAGGAAGGATGTGTGCGAGGGTCTCATGACTACCTTTACTGAAGAGTGGAAACAGTGTTTTGACGGCGTCATTACCCAGGATGAAACATAGTTGTTTTTATCCGAACCTGAGAGCAAAACATGTCTGAAAGTCCACCTGCACGGTAAAACATTTGATAGTGAGAAAGTCCTTATTTCCTGTGTCAAGCGATGGTGTAAAAATCAATCCCCAGAATTTTACCAAAGTGGATTTATATCATGGAAAGAACGTTGGACCAGATGCATCACAGCTGATGGAGGCTACATTGAGTAGGCTCAGTATATAGCTAAATGTTCCAAGTACGTTCACAAAAAATTTAATTCTCCTCCTGCAACAAATAAAAAAACAGAGACCACTGTGCAAAACATTTTGTACACTTTGTATTTTCACTTCATTTTTGGCTGTAGTATTATTGCAGGCTGCGTACTCTTTTGTATGCAAGTATCTTATGCTTATATCTTCTGTGCTTATGTTCAGAGGTCTAATCTCTATTGCGTGTAATCTCCATATATATATACTAACTAGCTAAACTGGACAGATTATGTATATGGGACATATTTTAAAAACCTCCTTCGCTCTTGGAAGACGCATTTCAATGAAAGAGTAATTATAAAAACACATAAGATATTTTATTTTTAGAATTCTCCTACCTTTTTAGAATGTGCCTACACAGAGAAAAATCCGTTCTCCGGACAGAGGTATATTGTACAAATATACGGCATCCTCTTGCTTACTGCAGAAATCAGTACGGAGCATACGTTATCCGTATGTTACATAGGCACTGCCCTTAGATGTTACAAAGAGTGTTCAAACAGTTTTGCACAGTGGTCTCTTTTTTTATTTGTTGCAGGAGGAGAATGAAATTTTTTGTGAACATACTTGGAACATTTAGCTATACGCTGAGCCTACTCAATGTAACCTCCATCAGCTGTGACGCATCTGGTCCAACATTCTTTCCATGATGTAAATGCACTTTAATAAAATTCTGGGGATTAAGTTTTACACCATCGCTTGACACAGGAAATAAGGTCTTTCTCACTATCAAATGTTTTACCGTGCAGGTGGGTCTTCAGACGTGTTTTGCTCTCAGGTTCGGACAAAAACAACCATATTTCATCCTGAGTAATGACGCCGTCAAAACTCTGTTTCCACCCTTCAGTAAAGGTAGTCATGAGACCCTCACACATATCCTTTCTCATCTTTTTCATTTCTCTGGTCAATAATCTAGGCACCCAACGTCCACAGATTTTTCTGTAACCTAGTGACTGTACCACTGATACCACACTACCCAATGAAAACCAGCCATTTCAGGAATCTGTCGCGTCGTCACACATTTGTCATTTTTGATGATTTGATTAATGGTATCCTTATTCACATCACTCATTACCGTCAATGGTCTGCCGCATCATGGATTGTCCAGTAAAGAGAAATCACCTTCTTTAAATCTCTGCAACCACCGCTGGATACTGCTGCGATCCAATGTGCCCTCCCCATAAACAGGGAGCAACTTTCTGTGAATTGATGAGGCAGAGTCATCACCGGTCTTGAAGAGCAACTCCATCACCGACCGTTGTCGCAACCTGACATCTACTTCACGGTCCATTGTAGCTCACCTGTAAATAAAAGAAAATACTTTTACACACCAACTTAGAGCTAAATGTTCAAAAGTATGTTCACAAGAAAAATCATTCTCCTCCTGCAACAAATAAAAAAATTAGAGACCACTGTGCAAAACTTTTTGAACACTCTTTGTACATCATGCCGTTGCAGGATGTCTAACATCTAACAGTTTCCCGTATATCACATGCATAAACTTATGTTACCTTCGTCAGTTATATGTTATATACGTCCTTTTGTATGTGAGATCCTGACCGCCTACATTGTTTCATATGGAAAGTACGTATAGATGCAACACTTATAGAGAAAGTATTATAAAACATGCGTTCTCAGTTATACGTCTGCTGTACGTTGTCCAAAAACTACAGGAATTACTCATGTAACCTATCTTTCTAAGTACGACACCTACATTTTTTTTCTCAGTGCGGGAGTGGCAGAAACTTGATAACGAGGAACTGCATAATTTATACCGTTTACCAAGCACCAAGTCTAACAAGGAGACTTACGGAAGTGTCACCCACCGATTTGAATGAAACTTGCACACTTGTAGAACATCGAGAAATAATCGACATGTATTTTTTTTTATTTCGACAATGGTGTGGGTTTAAGGGTAGAAACCATTCTTTGAACGGTAGGAGTGGTCTCCAAGCATACACAGAAAACAATCATTTAATGTAGAAGAAAACATATTGCCAGGGTGCTTTTAGAACAGCTGGTGCAGAACCTGACGTCAAAATTACAAAATTCAAAATGGCGAATTCAATATGGTGATTACAATTACAAAAAAAGTCTCCTGGTTTTTAAATGTTCTGTAGTTAGGCAAGAACAACCATAGTTGGCAGGGGTTACTGCCAGGAGGTTGCAGTCCGATTTGAAACCCCTTTCTGTACGTATTTTAACGGGATGCTTGGTTAAAGTGCGTCTTTGCGCCTCTCACTATTAAGCGTGCTTATTTATAAATGAACCCTCGTCTCTCACTATTCGGGATGCTTATTTAAAGTGAGACTCCTCGACTCTCACTGCGTCAGAACTTCATATTTCCTCAATTGTTATAATTATGAATTTATCGAGTAAACGTTTTACGGCACTGTTATTCCGAAAAAAAAAACAGTGTGATGTATAAACATCGTTTACAGCACGCACACTTATTATGGAAATAACTGTAAATAAATCGCAAAAAGCTACAGAATCTTTGAAAAAAAATGTTACAGGGTTTTCAAACGCAGGTGGTTTTTCTTCCAAATAACTGCTTTTGTATCGCGTATACCTAAGATTTGCAAATCTGCGATAAGAAAACTGACTATGAATCAGTGATTGGATTTTAATTATATTATTAAGGAGATGTAAATTTATGTTATAGTTGTGGAGAACAATATCAGTAAAATGTCTCAAGAAGTTTTTCCAGGCCTGAAGAAGAACACATCAAGAGGCTGAATGCTACCGTTGTTCCTGCAGGAGTGGTTTTTATTTTGAGGTGCTCTTTAGGTTCGTAAAATAGGTTCAAAAGTTGATGAACTTTGACCACTCGACGAGTCGAATAACAAAATGGACTTTGTATTAGACGCTGGGAGAAAACCACCTCGAAAACACAATCTCACCAGACTTGTTAATTTTCCCTAATTTGATGCTTCCACAAGGACATTTTCAGATTTAAAGAGGTTGTTTTGGACCATAACGAAAGGCGAGGGGACTCACTTTCTACAAGCACTTAGGATAGGGAGCGCGAGAAGACTCGCTTAAAATAAGCACCCCTAATAGGGAGAGGCGCAGTGACGCACTTTAATCAAGCATCCCGTTAAAATACGTACAGATAGGGGTTTCAAATCGGTCTGCAATCTTCTCGCAGTAACCCCTGCCAACTATGGTTGTTCTTGCCTAACTACAGAACATTTCAAACCAGAAGATTTTTTTTTTTTTTTGTAATTATAATCGCTATATTGAATTTTGTAATTTTGACGTCAAATTCTGCATCAGCTGTTCTAAAAAGAACCCTGGCAGTATGTTTTCTTCTACATTAAATGATTATTTTCTGTCTATGCTTGGAGACCACTCCCACCGTTCAAAGGGACCCTTCTACCCTTAAACCCGCACCATTGCCGAAATAAATAAAAAAATATATGTCGATTATTTTTCGATGTTCTACAAGTATGCAAAGTTGCATTCCAATCGGTAAGTGACACTTCCGTAAGTCTCCTTGTAAGAGGCTCTGGTAGGCAGATCACCTAGCCAGAATGGGAGAAACTAGGAACGCTTTCAAAGTTTAAGTTGGAAGTCCAATCGGTAAACAACCATTAGGAAGACCTAGGGGCAGATGGGAGGACAATATTAAGATATATCTCGCAGAAATAGGAATTCAAAGTATAAATTGAATTCGGTTGACTAAGGACATAAGTCAATTTAGAGCTTTCGTGAATGCAGGATTGAGCCTTTAGGTTCCATAGGGCACGAGCGGAGCTATTTACTTAGTTAGTTAGTAATAGTTTATCTTGTTAAACGAGTCTGAGAACGGAATATACTAATACACTGAGAACGGAATACTACACTTATACAAACGATTCCCCAAAGCTATGCAGAAATCGCTCCTGCTGGCTATCTCCTTAATAGCCTTGGTGTTGCATAAATATGTAAATAACAAGAGCTCAAAACTCCCATATCAAGTAACCAACAAACATCCAATGAATCAATCAAGTTCTGTCTTTGCTCTTTTCTTCCATGATAATTTTTATCTCCATAAACACGAGATATAAGATTAAGTATATTATTACAGGCCTGGTCTGTATATAGGCTTGGCCTGGTATGTAGGCCTGGCCGGGTATGGACTTTCACGAGCTGTAAAGACATAAAGTATAGTTAAGATTATGAAAATGAAATGAAATCTTTGAGTTTTACGTCCCATTGTTATGCCGGTTAGGCTAAAGGAGACGGTGATGATGAGAAATGGATGAAATGGTGGAATGAAGAAAGTGGGAGGAAACGAGAGAACCCCAAGAAAATCCACGCACACGGTGTTTGTCCACCACAAAGTTCACTTGGCGGGGGATGAGATCGAACCAGGGACCCCAAACACCAGAGGTGAACGCTCTACCACTGAGCCACCGCGGCCCCTAGTTAAGATTATGGGAAAGATATAGTGACACATTATAGAGCCACATTTTCTAAGGCAGAAATTTGGTTAATCAAATACTGCTCAAGCCAATGGACTTCATAACAAGCATGTGTTGTTTCGTAGCGTTTATCTATTTTATGTTTCAGTGTGCTAATCATATTATTCCTCTAGATATTTCTCGTTTCATGATTGAATCGTTAGCTTTCTATCTCAATTATCTGAAACTCGAACTTACTTGAACCTAACAACATGGAAGTCTTGAGCAAATTTCTCGATTTGCAATGAACAAATCCTTACAGAAGTTTAAGTAGACTCAGATCAACGAGAGAAAGAGGAAAGAAAAAGAGTAATCGCGGATTTGTAATTTTAAAACAAGCTTTCACTTAACTTTATTATTATTATTATTATTATTATTATTATTATTATTATTATTATTATTATTATTATTATTATTATTATTATTATTATTATTATTATTATTATTATTGTTATTATTAAAATATAATACTGAAACTGTCATTTATTCTTTCGGCGAATACCTTTCAGCTATGAATGGAACTAATATACATAGGAAGTCCGACGGAGTGGTTACTGGAATTTTTTTGAATTTATTTACACTAGTTGTTCCTCTCAAGCCTTCGGCTCGCTAAATACTGTTAGATTAAAATCATGCTTTGTCCTATTTTAAAGTAATTACATTAAAACAAGTTTTTAAGTTGCAATTAAATCTGGAAACTGTCTCCATGCTACAGCCATGTATTGGCTCTAGGCTACTTGCATGTATTGGTTCCATTCAATTAGTACAAATAGGGACACATAATAGGGTGACTGACTGTTAATTATTAGAAGAATTATACACAAACTGACACGCTCTTTAATTATATGCAAAGGTAAAAGTCGATCTGAAAAGGTAGAGGGACGTATGACGTCACGTCGTCCCACGTGCCTATCTTTGCTAATTGTAATTTTTAGGAAGTGGAGGAACGCCTAGATATTTTTGGAAGTGGAGAAACGGCGTCCCCCTAACTTTTACCTCTGATTATAAGTATTTGTATTCTAACAGCCATCAGCTTATGAAGGAAGTGACATGGGAGTAGTTTTTTTTTCTTATGCGGCTTTGTAGCATAGCATTTACCTCTGGGGCATGGGGTCTCTGGTTCTATGCCCAGCCAGGTATGGTTGTGAGGGACAACATCGTGTCCGTGGGTTTTCTCGGGGGTACTCCAGTTTCCTCCCACTTATTCATTCCATCAATTCTTCCATCATCATTCTTTTGACTTAATCACCCGTCTCCCTTAGCTTAAAGGCAAGGGCGCCGATCCTGCGGGGACTGGGGGCCCGGGCCCCCCAAAAATCATATGGGTCCCCCTACTGTATTTATGAATATACAATATTTGGTATAATTTGAATGCAATTTATCTTAAAATCCTCATATATATATATACCTTCTACATCTGAATGCTTCCCCCCAAACTTACAGAGAAATCGGCGCCCTTGCTCAAAGCGTATAATCGTGGAACATTAAACTGTAAGATTTCATCTCATTTTTAATTTTTCCTGCTTGAACACTGTTGATCTTAAAATTTCGCATTATTCCAGATGTACCAATTGAAGAAATCATGTATCAGAAGAGAGGATAAACGAAGAGAGTTAGTACTGTAAATGAGAGAATATTGTTCTGTCTTGTCACTGCCTTCTGGTATACTGTAAAGTTTAAGTTTGAAGTTTCTTTCCCATATAAGTTTCTTAAGGTATATAACATATAAAATTTCATATTATTACTGGGGGGCGCGGTGGCTCAGTGGTAGAACGTTCACCTCCGGCGCTTGGGGTCCCAGCTCACGCCGTGTGGACTTAGTGGTGGACAAACTATGTTCGTGGGTTTTCTCGGGGTTCTCCCGTTTCCTCCTACTTTCTTCATTCTACTATTTCATTCATTTCTCATCATCATCGTCTCCTTTAGCCTAACCGGCATAACCGTGGGACGCAAAACTTAAAGATTTCAAGTCCATATTATCGTTGTATATAGAGAAACAAACATTATTCTCAGTTTTCTGTTTTTTTTTTTTCACTAAAGTGCAGGAGACTTATATTATTCTCAATCTCTCAATATGTATTCGATTATCAACTCAGACTATTTTTTTAGGGAAGGAGTATAGATATCGCATTACTGAGACAGGTTCGAATCCCGCTCAGGGAATAAATGTTATGTAAATAGATATTCTTTCACCATTCATTGCAATATCATTATTTATTTATCATTGCTTCCGTTAGCTTAAAGGCTAGATCATAAAGCGTAAGTTTTTACGCTTAACTTACAAGTCACATAAGAAATATATTTTTCTGTTCATTATTCACAATAATCCTGAGACCATATTTTAAAGCAAGAAAGCTCATGCTATTTGTTGATAACCAAATGTGAACCGGTCACCACGGTCAACCGAAACCCTTACGTTCTTGCACAAGGGCTTTTAGTTGAGTTATGATATTGTGGAGTATCAACAGAAATATACATATTTCTTATGTGATACGACCTGTCTGATGAGACGACTAGTCGTATAGAGGTCATGTAAGGGTCAGAAGCATTCCTCCATTTTCGTTTATCAGTGTTCACTTTTTATCTCGAATGCTTGGAGATACTGATATATGACTAGGCTATCACTGACTAATGGAAAGAGCACATAATGAAAAGTAACAGAATGTTTCCTCTGTTTCTTATGATTTTCTGTTAATAGATGGTCAAACATATTGGAGATAGGGGAGAAGAGATTACACATTTAGAATATTGAATATAAGGATCCTTTGGTACTATCTACAAAAAATATGAAATACAAAATTAAATTGTTAACAACAATAACATTAATGCCCTCCCTGGTTGTTCTAATGACTAGCGCGTGAGTCTTTGATGAACGGAGTTCCGACTTCGGTTCCCGATGGGAGAATTTTGAAATTTGAGCGCATTACAGTGGATCGAATTCCATTTTAAACTGTAGGTTCACATCTCATATAGCCTCGCTGCTGAAAAGGGACCTAAACTTTAATAAATAAATAACAACAACTCCCACTAAGTACAAGTACTATAATTACATCTATCTAAGTACCATAATTAGCCTACATCTAAGACTGAAAAGTTAATAGAAATCAGAATACATTATGGTTGTTTGGATTCCATCTTAAATTCTAGGTTCATGTCTCATGTAGTCTTGATGCTGAAAATGACACCTAACTCACACCAATCAACCGAAGTGCGAGAATACAACTGTTTAATTAGATGGATGGAAAAATTTGAATTTAACGTCCCTTTGAGCAGTGAGGCTATATGAGACGTGGACCTACAACTTATCGTGGGATTCAAACCACGTGAGCTGCCGTTGGGAATAGAACCCGGATCTCCCACGCCAAAGGTGCGTACACTCTCCATATAACCACGAGGCAAATTTTTATTTAATTAGAACTAAACAAAGCAAAGTGATTCGAAAGTGAATCGACTGACTCAAGACACCAAAGATTCGGTAGTTGCAAGTTGTAGCCACGATTTAAACAAACAAACAAAGAAGAAAACTTCTAAACTTCAATCAATTATAGCAAAAGTTCAATCAATAAACTGGTTACACTTCAAGTGTTTACAGTGTCCCGAAAAAAAACTAAACCATTAACGAATTGAGACGTTCAGAGCACAAGGGTACCAAGTCCAATCACCAAAGTTGTGAGAAAAAGATACATTTTTACGATAAGTACATGGAAAAGTTAACACTGTTTTTTAACATTATATGAATTATTTAGAATTCCTGGAGATGAACTTTTTAAGCTTTGTAGAAGCTTAAGATAGAAATTCTAAAGACGAAATATATCCAAAATGACCAAAAAGTTGACTCGATTCCCTTGTGCATTGAACGCACCAATTGAGAGATTTTCATCCCAGCGAAAATATAAGCATTACGAAGGAGGAGGGATTTTTTCTTTCTTCTATAATTTTTTTTTATTTTTTAGTTTACCGTTCCACAATTATGTTCCGAGGCTGAGATAAACTGTGGTGAGGATGATGATAATGAATGAAAATAGTGGTATAAAGAAAGTAGAACAAGACGGAAGAGCCCCTAGAAAATCCACGCACACTGTGTTTATCCACTACAAAGGTCATTTGACGTGAGCTAGGATCGAACCACGGTCAACACTCGTCACACCTCTACCATTGACGCAACGTGGTCTCTACTTTTCCCTATAAGTATTCTTACTTCCGCGTTACGAAATTGAAGTACTGAAAAATTTACCAAGATGAATTTGTTTTCTCAGTAAAAAGAAATTACAATTGGTTGTTACGCCCTTATTTAACAGGCCTATCATGAAGAATGGGATATGTTAGATGATATTATAATGGGATCCAAATTACTCTACTCCGCATTCAAAGCGTTATACTGTATTCACAGCAGAAATTAAATTGAGAACCCTGATCAAGAGAGCTTGTCATAAGGCTTAGTGACTATTTTCGTTTATCGAATGGTAGCGCTTGTGCCTTCTGGTTCCTTGTGAAAGCGTTTCCTAGTTTAAACTGTATATTTTCTTATATATAGCCAAGCTATTGACCAAGAACGTAAATACTAACCATTTATCAATTTTAACCAGTTATGAGCTTGCTAGTGTAAAATAATCATTGGTGATTCTTTTAACATGTAGAAAAGAGATCTTTTGAAATGATTATTTAAGGTACTATTTTAACAGCCTATATCGTGTTTGGCAATCTTCGTTTCTGGCATAGCGATGAAACATATTTTGAAGATGAGTAGGAAGGAATCCTATTCCGGCACATTAATTAGCTATTCATTTGAATTGATCGGTCAATTTTAATTGTCCACTTGACTGTTTCTTTAGTTCATATAGAAATATGGACATTACGAGGTAGCTTAGTGAGGCTTTCGAAATATGTATGTGTACATATGAACTGAGAGTAGACCTGTTAGCTGGATCGAAGAGAAATCTAATAGAAAACGTTTGAATGGCAGAAAAAGGTAATATTGGAAGTAATTAGAAAAGTTTTTTTTTTATGTGTTAGAACGTTGTTTAGGAAGTCATGTTTCAATGGATAGAAAATATAGTGGAACGAGTAGAGAAATACTACTAACCATGTATAAGCCCGCAACAACGGGGCTAAGGCGACCAGGGCCCCCTAAATTTTCGTTGACCTTCAGATCAGAATGCGTCAATATGCTATACAATTTAGTTGTTTGTAAAAGATTGTTTATTTTAAATTGATTTAAGCCCTTTAAGAAAGTACGAGATGAAGAAATACATATGACAGCTGGAAATGGATCATAGGCAGATATAGGTTCTTGTGTTTTCAGCAAACTTTTTATACAAATATCTTGATAATTTCTCAATGATACCGTAAATAAAGCGTAGCGAGTGGAATGACGGTAATTGCTTTAAGAGAAATGGCAAGAAACCCATTTGGACTTAGAAAAGACTGAGGTCAGGAAGGACATAAAACAAATTTCCAAACCGGTGTATTCTGACTGAAGTTGGTATGTTCTTTGTGTGTCCTGAGTAAACATCTAGGAACTAGCATGAGAGAATGAATGTCAATGAGCAGCAACAAGGAAGATATATTTTTTCAAAACAATTTTCGTGTTTTAATTTTGTTTTATTTTTATTATTATTATTTACTAATAGGGTGGGCATAATTGAGCTTCAGATTTAATCGGTGATACTATAGGATTTACCCCCAAATTTGCAAAATTTTGAAAGAAATTTGTTCCTTAAAAAAGAGTAATGCTACTGCACTGAAGTTGTGCAAGTTGATGTGAGTAAGAATGCATAATTTCGAAGAAGTTATACAATACTATCCTCTTTTTATTTTTATAAAATCAAATTCAGTGGAATTTCCTCATATTCTTTGTACGTCCGATTCTATTATTTTATACGCTAATTTGTTTCTCTGTATTTTACTTCCAAGCTTCGGTAGGAGAGAAAAAAGTGTGGAATTCGTGAAAATAATCGAGTTCGAAATATCAACGAATTTACAAGTTTCATGGCTCCTATGCAGAAAAAGTGATTTCTGTGTATCTGTTCGTCTGTTCATTCGTTCGTCTTTTCTTCCTGAAGTATATACACTCACCTAGAGGTTATACCATTCAAGGTATCCAGACCGAATTTTAAACTTAAGGATTTTCTAAGATTCTCTACTGGAGGCTGAAAATCAAGTTTGCGATTTTCTTTACAACAGTTCTAATAATTTTGTTTATATTTCATACATCAATATTCAATTAACAGCCCTTAATAAGTTATAAGTCATTTTTCTAGAAAATATTGTAAAGGTCTGCTTGTGCAGGAGTGGGTAGAGCATAGTTACAGCAAATTAGAGTTTTTGTTGTTTGCAGCTATAGTGCTCAGTAGTAAAATGCATTTGGTAGTTGTTTGTAGACAGGAGCACACGTTGGATGTTTGTAAATACAGTCACATGTTGGGCGTTTGTAAACAGAAGCACATGTTTGGTGTTTTAAACCACGTAAAACATTACAATATCCAAAAGGGATTTTTTTCTTACCATTGTCTAAAAAACGACTCAGGTAATTTTGTTCATATATTATGAACAAACATTTCATTACAAGACATACCGGTACGGTGTACGTGATTTCTCCTTTAAAAATCCTGAACTGTTATTTAACAATTGAAGTGTTTTTTTTTTTTTTTTTTTTTGATGAATTTTTCACAAATAATTGAGCCGATTTTGTTTGTATTTCATTAAAAAATATCCCATTAATCATCCTGTAAAGTGACGTAAGCCATTTCCAATGAAAAATTCCAAAAGGGTTGATTCATTCTTAGGGGAAAGAGTTTTTTCAAACGATTTCCTCAAAAACTTCTCTGCCTATTTTGTGCATATTTGATAAATATATATTTCGTGAATAATCCTATAATGAAGCACAAGCAGTTTCTTCTGAAAATACCCACAAACAGATACTTTGTTTCTAGGGATATTTTGTCACATGAGCTCTCGCCGGGAATTGAACCCGGATCTCCGACTCCAAAGGCCTCCAGGCTTTCTTAGAAGCCTTTGACGTGGGAGACCCGGGTTCGATTCTTGGTTAAAGCTCATGTTATTAGGATTCTACGTTAAACTGTAGATCCTCATCTAACATAGCTTCACTTCTGAAAGGGACGCTAAACTCAAATATCTAAATCTAAACCTTGTTTTCGGATGGCTTTCTCAAAAGCTTCCCAGCCGATTTTGTTCGTACTTCATAAACAACTCGATAACGTGATGAATTTTTTCAGAAAATGTCTGCAAGGGGTAATTTATTCGTACAATTCTCTCTCTCTGTATATATATATATATATATATATATATATATATATATATATATATATATATATATATATATATATATATATATATATACACGTGATTTGCTCATATTTCATAAACAAACCCAATACCAACATCACAATATAGCGAATGCTATTTCAAGTGAAAAATCAATAAGGGGTGCGGTGGCTCAGTGGTAGAGTGTTCACCTTCGGTGCTTGAGGTCCCTAGTTCGTTTCCAGCTCGCGCTGTGTGGACTTTGTGGTGGCCAAACACCGTGCTCGTGGGTTTTCTTGCGGTTCTCCCAGTTTCTTCATTCCACCATTTCATTCGTTTCTCATCTTCACCGTCTCCTTTAGCCTAACCGGCATAACCGGTGGACGTAAAACTTAAGGATTTCATTTTCATTTCATTTTGAAAAATCAATAACAAGTAGTATAGTCTTGGGATTTCTAAAACCAAAGGCCTATTATAATTTTGTTAGTATTTTATAAATTAATATCTTATTAACTTCAACTTAAGTTGACTTAATTTTAGATATAGAAGGGAGAACATTTAGTGCGGTGGTTGGTATCTTTTATTTCACTTCTCTTTAAATATGTATTTTGGAGTAAAAGCACTGGTGATCGTCACTTAAAGGTTTGAAAAATTACTCTTTGTCTCTTATGTGATAATCGTAAGCCTTTCGAAGCTGTACCATAGTTCGAAAGACATATTAATCCTTCCTATACACGATCCGTAGTTAGAATTCAAAGTCGAATAGCCGTTGAAGGAAAAACAATATAATTTTAAATACCTTGTATTCCACCTGTAATCGTCACTTCATAGTCGAAATGTTCCAGTGGTCGTCAGGGATTCGTACCAGTGTTCGCCACTCTCAAAACTTGGCATAATTTATTCAAGAACAAGCTGTTTATCAGTTTATGATTAAGAATAGAATATAAAATACTGTACTAAGCTTAATAACTGTACATCATTTTTAGCACTCAAGAAAGAAAATAAAAATGTTTTTACATACTTGTTAAAGCAATTTCAGAAAGAAAAAAATGTTAAATGAATTCAAAAGTAACTGTATATCACTTTAATCTTAAGAATACAATATAAAATACGAAGTTTATTAACTATACTTCATTTTAAGGACTCGAGAATAGGGATGCGCACGAGACGAGTCGAGACAGGATTTTCCTGACAAAATTCGAATCGAGACACGGCTCTTCCAATAGAGAAATATACATTTTTCGAGTCGGGACATCACTTTTACAGCACATTTTCGAGACGAGACAGCCAAAAATATTGTCTTGTGCGCGTCCCTACTCGAGAAAGAAAATAAAAATGTTTGTACATACTTTTTAAAGCAATTTGGGAAATAAAATATGTTAACTGAATTTAACCATACATCAACTTAAGCTTAAGAATATGCTATAACATACTAAGATTAATAACAATACGTTACTTTAAGCAATCATGAATGAAAATAAAAATGTTTTTAAATATTTTTTCTTAAAAGCAATTTTAAAAAAATGTATTTGCTTGAATAGCACTTATGAAAAAGGATAACGAAAAGGAGTATTTCTACTCTCTCTCTCTTTTTTTTTTTTTTTTTTTTTTTTTTGCCCGTCTTCTCTCGAAAAAATTCCACGAAAGTTATGTCTCGCCTCGAAAACTGTATTCGTTTCTATTGGAAGATCTCTGTTCCGTCTCGAACTTTGTAATGAAAATTCTCTCTTGTCTCGTCTCGTGTTCATCCCTAATCAGGCCCGTATCCAAAAACTTTATTTCGGATAGGGCTTTGCGATATCCAGATTTAGATATCGATAATCGATATCGACAAAATACGGATTCTTATTCGATATATTGAAATATCGAAAAATATCGAAAATCGAGATATAAACATTATCAGAATATCTAAAATATAAAAATATCAAAACTACCGAAATATCTAAAATATCGATATATCGATCAAAAATTTCGATATCGATATTTTGATCTTTGAAAATATCAATCATTCGATCGAAATATCGCACAGCCCTATGCTCCAATTGTTACCACCTTTAAAATTAATATGAAAATTGCTAACTAATCTTCTACAAGTAGTATTTTTTCGTGGAATGGACTGGACACCATGGACCAACTCCCTTCCTACGTCCTTGCATGATTCACCACATCGTGGTGTAACCAGGGTATGAAATCATGACAATCGAAGTGGTGACAGACTGACTGGAAAGTAAAAGAAAAAAATGTAATTTATACCGCTGACCACTAGATCGCCCACTAATGACATTCATGTTAATTACATATGGATTATTGTAATTATTTTGCGAACTTCTGACATCTCACCTTATTCTTCCCCCAGTAGGTATCTACTGGGAAACTAGCTAGAGGACAAGCAAGATTCACCAAGTTTAGCCCAGAAAATAAAGGTTTTTTTTTTCGGGAAAAATTCAAGACAAGTTGAATTTTTGCCAGTTGTTAGGACCCAACTAGTGGTGCATTTTCCCAAAAGTCCCCACTCCTCCCCCTTGTGCTTCCCCCTCCAATCCCCCTTTAACATCCAATTTGCAAGATTTTGGATTATCGCTCATATCTCCGTTACTATTGATCCGATCTTCAAACTATTTTCGCAGTCTTTTTCCTTGAACCATGATCTATAAAAGGACATTCTTAACAATTTTCACTAGGTCTAATACTTTAAGAGATATTCTTAAAAATATGTAAAATTTTACATTTTTTTACGTGTATTTTATTTCGTTTTTTATATTTTAACTTTTGTGTATTCGATAATTTGTAGAAACGTTTCAAATAAAAGTTGTAGATCGCTTCTTTAGTTTTGAAACGGTGTATATATATTAATATACTTAGATGTATGGGAACGTGTAAAAGGGCACCTTAAGACAGCGAACTGCGTGCTCGCCATTATTGCAAACTTCGCTGAGTTCTCGCGTCCTCGCTCGTCTTCTTTACCTCAAATAACGTAGCACAAGATCGCATGGATCCCTACGCAATATCCAAAAATGGACCTTTCATTCTTTTTCTGGCTTTGTTTGCCCCCTGAGCCGTGACACTTATGGGCCCTGCCTCAATCCACACTCACTATTGTTTTTGATGAATGATGATCGTAAATAAATATTTTCTGGTTTTGTGAAATATATTATTCGTATTTTTTTTTTCAATTTCACGTATCTTTTTTGTCAGTTTTGATTCGTAAGGCTTTTGCCTCTAATCCACATGGTACAGAATTGTTCCATTATTTACCACCTATGGACCCGCTGTGTCCCGGACTGACAACCGGTAACTGTGAATTAATTGACACTCTTATCTATTAAAAATGATCATTGTCATTCACAGCATCACGGACCTCCCACCCATTGCTAGCTAATGTTACAATTTTTCTGTTCCTTATAAACATTATTTTCATTATTCGTTTCTTGATTTTTGTTTACACATCATCCTATCAATAATTCATATATATAACTTCTGTTTATATTGAAGACATTTAACAATATTTACAATATATAAATGCTATTATTCACAATCAATTTCGTCTTGATCTCCATCCATGATTGCTGCGTTGTGATATGACTGCTTTGTGTTGCTGCATCACAATGTTCGAACATAGCTGAATAATTCTCACAGTCACTTTTGCAAGAACATGACACAACATACAACAAATCATCTGGTACAAAAGGCTTTGAAGAGATAAATGGTTTAAGTACTTTTGTCCCTCCTCCATTTCCGCTTACGGACTCTAGCTCCCATCTCTATTCAGTAGCTGAGCAGTTAGCTCCCAACCATTTCTGCACTTGCAAATTAACCTTTAGTAAGTGCTGTTGACATGCCTCTGTTGTTGGAGGTAGTTTAGCCAAATCGAAATTCGATCTCAACTTTGACTTTCTTGTGAGCATAGTAAATTTGAAGTATCGGGCTTCATTCAAGTTAAATATTACATAGTCACAATAATTTTTAACTATTTCTCCATATGTGGAATCACTCAGCAATCTCACATAATGAATCAGAAACCCTCCATCGACTGCAAATGTTGCATCACTTACATCAATATCTTCTTGCAAACCACCTTGGAATATCTTCAGCAATTAAGATTTCGTGCCTTTACGGAGTGACAAATCATCAAAAAGAGACGGCTGTCTAGGTGCTAGTTCATGTGTTAGGCATTCTTTTAATTTGTTTGGATTGTCACAAACACACAATATTTTGTTGAAAAGCTGTTGATGATCGACTGTCAGTTCCTTTGACCGAACTTTCGCTTTTTTTGGTTTAGCTTGAGTTTTCACTATGTCCCTTCTATGAAGCTGTAAATCACACACACACACACAAAAAAAAAAATCCATCGCTGCAACTCCTATTTTATAAGCCTAATCACAGTTGACAGAATCATCAGACACATATCCAGATGATAAAACAACAAATTCTCCAGATAATTTAGTGAACGGATTTTGTTCTGTAAGCTGTTTGTTTAGTGAACTTCTCCAAATCTTCCTGGTTTCTATTTCTTCTTGTTGCTCTAATCTCCATATGTTGTTCAGTAAATGTTATAGCAGCTCCCAAAAACTCTTCAATGGATTTCTAAAGGGACTCAAAAACCGAAAGTGAATTTTACATACGTTTTTTTAGTCCTCTTGGGGCATCGCTAACGCATGCCTTGCAGAGTTTTTAAACCTATATTTTTAAATAGGGCAGGTATGACTTCCATTGTGAGTTTTTAAACTGCACTCTCTACGTGGGATAGTTTTTGAAATACAAGCCTCTGGAATTCATTTTCGCACGGATCTGGCGCATTATATCTCCGAAACTAGTGGCATTTGACCAAGTTTAAGATAACTTTTTTCTTTTGATGTCCCTTACACGGTGGTTGAGAGTTTTAACACTTACTTTGCAACACCGATAAATTATATCGGTAATATATCGGTGTTGCAAAGTAAGTGTTAAAACTCTCAACCACCGTGTAGGGGACATCAAAAGAAGAAAAAGTTCTCTTAAACTTGGTCAACGGTATTAGAGAATGGCAATGATTGAGAAAACTACACTTCACATCTTTTTTTTTTTTTTAAGTTTTGTTTGTTTATTCTGTCGAAACTTCACGGAAGTGATTCTGGTCCCTTTTTACAATACGAATATATTTGGAAATCCAATCTTCATATATCTTAAATTAAAACACATTAAATTTTCTGTGTATTACTTTTGATAAATTAAAATACTCCAAAGTTTCCATAGTAAAAAAGGAATTTCATAGTGAGGACACCTAATTTAATTGGCAAAGTTTAGTTTAGATGTAAGAATCTAATTGGTAAATTTACTTTTGTGAAAATACTATTTTGACCTTCGCATATAGCTCTAACAACTGGCGTGTTTTCAAGATCTCAGATTTACTAAAAAGATGAAATTAAATAGAATTTGAACATTGAATAAACAAGAGATTTTAACATAATAGCCACATTTAACTAAAAGGTATATCCAAAATCTATCCTTACTTACTTTGAAAGAAAACGTTGTCCGTAGCCTTAGAAACCGCCGTTTCCAGGGCAACCCAATTGTAAGAAAACGGTAAAAATAAAATAAAAAAAATAGTAAACGAAGAAGAGCAATGTAGAGGTGTCGCTAAAATTAATTCTCTTTGAACGAGGGCGATTACGAAACATCACCTACTAATTGAAATCCTGATTATTTTCCAATAAAGTAAATTTCAATAAACTTTCTTATTATTGTTCGTCCCTCAATGCATACTCATCACATTGTAAATTATCCCATATCGGACTCCCGAAGAAAACTCATCGAAACAACTTATTGACCGTGCCAATAGCGACTACTCTCAGTCATGACTCCGTTTTCTTTCATTCAGAAATAGAAAAGAAAGAGAAGAAAGTAGAAGGGTAAAAGAAGGAGGTAGGAAAAGGGGAGGAAAAGAAAGAAAAAGAAACAAATAGAGTATTTTATTAAGAAATAGATTACTGGATAATTCTGGGAATATAGCAAAAGGTCGGGAAAGTCGTTGAAAGACGAATCATTCTAAATGTTATTAACGACTACTCAATTTTGGAATGCTTCGGAATAGACACATGTTCCCTCATACCATCCAGACCCAGCTCCAGGCACCACGATCATGGGGTTGCCCAGATCTAGACCAGGAAACGAGAAAATCGAAATCATTTTTTTGTAATGTTATTCCAACCGGTAATTGATAACCATCCAGCATCTGAACTCTGTTCTCTAGGATCGACCACGCATATGAATTAGCCAAGAAAGAAAGGGAAAAAAATCAAACTTATAAACTCAATATAAATTTATGTATCGTATCAATAAGAGTTTCAACTTCCTGGAAGAAAGATGTCGTATTTAGGCTTATCCTGCTATTTTCGTTTCACTCCTAGAGCCGATTTAAACCGTTAGTAGCGGTCCTTCATGACCTAGGTTATTTACCCTACCACATATATTAAAACATGACACATATATTATAGATGTTAATATAACAAATGATATCACTAAAATTACTTAAATTAAATCTATCATGCATTCACACGCTCACTCACTCAGGACAGTGTATATATGTTTAAAGGAAACCAACTAAATACAGGGATACAAATAGTTTATTACATTCATAGTGGAAAAAAAAAGAAATAATTATATAAAAAATATTAAAAGCACAAGTTCTTGGTTATATATCAATAGAATACATAGGGTGATACTTTAGTAAGTCTTTATACATTTGATCATATTGATAAACGGAAAAAAATAATTACATGTATCATATCTTAGACATGCTAAAGCAAAATTATGATTTGCGACATACGCAAAGGAGACACTTATTTCACTTAAAAAAATATGGACAAAGAGGAAAGAAAAGAAAAACTTTTAAGTGTACTAGAACTTATGAGTCTCTACCTCACATTGAGAAATAAAATATTAATAATTCTGAGCGTTCAAATCACAAATCACGCACTAATCGTAGTGTCCAAAAACATTTCGCTCCATTTAACTCAGTTTGTGTTTATATCTATATCTATATATATATAACTATTGGTTTATAAAACCCATTCATCAACTATATTTAGTTTGTAACTCTTAGCAGTTTATATCTGCACTCGCACACTGCGACGTTTATACCCATCTAGGGATTTTGAAAATCACTTTCGCCAGAGGATGTTTCTCCTCTTAGTCAGTCCATTTCCAAACTTATTAATTGGATAATTTCAAGTTATTTGTTCAACACTGGGACACGTCATGAGACCTTTCCTTTATCCAGGGTCACTTTTGTAAATATGTATACATGGTTCGGATTTAAAACGATCTTCCACAGGTGTACGGAGTATGATGGTTTAAATTGAGGTTAAAAAAACACTGGTCAAGTCACAGGATACATATGCAGGTGAGAAGGATTAAAGGTACACTTTCCACAGTGGTTTTAGGTTGGTAGTTCAGGGATAATATTCATTATGATGGGGGCTACGTTTAGACCTGCCGTTACTTCTTAATACATGCCATTAAATAATTACATAAGTTATCATTTACATCTATTCAGAAGAAAAGGAAAATTACTTGAGTGCACGGCGGTATTCTTGACAAAAATCTATATTCTTATATTCGTCGGAAAACTTACTGGTAAACTATAGCAACCAATACACGTTTGGGGGGACAGACACGAGCGCTCTTACATATATCCATATAATACATTTAATATCATACTTTTACTTTAAAATCATATTCACATACTAAGTACATGTACATTTCGACGTATTCATTTATCTCTCTATATATATATTTATAATAAATGCGCACACATTTAAATTAATAACCCCAACAATAATTTTAGAAAAGGTTGCAAACATTGTACAAGAAAACAAATGACTTCCGACATTACATATAGAAAAGAATTGAATTTTTTATCTGATACCGCGCGTCTACAAATTTTAACTTTCATATATTCAATTAGTGCTTAAATAATTTTAAAAAAAACTTTGTGAGGCAGGCACGTAACACAGAACATTCCTAAAGATATAACTAGATAACCTAAAATACAATTTCTGGGCCCAGGTTAACTACAAGATAAACGAAAACCAAAACAGAAAGGAAAGTGACCAATGGATTAAAAAAACTTAAAGGGACGACGGTGAAAGAACGTAATTGAAGTGTCGTCAAATATGAAGTCGTTATTCATTTTGGCAATAGGTCAAAATGTGATGGAGGACCCAATCATTATCTACTTTATCCATGAATCGTGTCTTGCAACGTCTCAGCTGGTAATTTCAGATCAGAGTTGTACGTTAAATAAATCGTAAGCGACAAGTTCAAAATCGGGAGGGGGAGGTTGAAATTAAAAAAAAAACTCTAGAGAAGAAGTAGAAGAAGTATAGGTAAAAAGAGAAGAGACAGAACACTACAAATACGAAAGATAAGGGGTCGAATTTACGTATACAACATACTATAACCAAATATTCTCTTTTATGCCAAAAAGGGTTCGGCTTACCAAATAAATAGCCGATAAAAGATCTCTGCGAAGATGAGACAAGTCTGTGTCCCCGATGGGATTTTCGGAAAGACAAAGGATTTAGGGAAATCCCACCACTCACCGTATCCGGTCAACACCCTTGCAGATCCCGGAATCCTCCGGAAGGTTAGAGAAGGCGTTAATTTAGAATTTCAAAAGAAAAAAAAAATCATCCAACCTCTCGGAAAGTAAAAGAATCCAGAATAGTAATGAAACTAGAGTAATAGCTAAGATATCCCTAATTAGTGATTTGTCAAAATAAAAAAAAATAAATAAACTGAATTTTGGATCGGTGATTTCTATTGCCAAACTTCACCGATAGCTCCCCTTCGCAGAATGTGCTAAATTCTGATGCATCGATTAATTTCCATCACTATCTAGTTAAAAAACTAAGAAAAGAAAACGAAAATATTCAAGGGGGGAGGGGTCGATGCCCGGGTACGGTATAAATTTCAATAACTAATTGTTTTGATTCTGTAACCCTGTCAGAGCTGTCGCCTCCATGAACATTGTAAGCTAGCCCGAGTAGGTAACGTGAAGGAAAAAAATCTCACCGAGCAGGATATTCTATTTTAAAACCGACCAGAAAATATAATTCACTACAGCCCCGTTCTACAGCTACTATTGTCTTTCGCATAATTGATTATTAAATATGTCTAGTCAGCGATTATATGATGCTACCCATGCTATCAGATGGTATTACTATGGTTGATCATTACTATAACACATCAAACTACAAAGTATTACCATAGTCCGACTATATATCGCCCTCCGGTCCGCGTGATATTCCGGTGCAGGGGTCAGAACCTGAGATGCTTGTAGCTATACGTATCTATTCAATATATATATATATATCAACACGTGGCGAAGTATTCACTGGGCTACTATATATTTAACTCTATGGGTGTCCTATTATCTATATTCATCTACTACAATATTCATATACTTCATATTCATATTCATATAATATTCATATCATCATCTTTTTCATTTACTACGACGCTATATTCTACAAACACCCCTACAAACAAATCTCCTCTATCTACGCCCAGCCTATATACACATTTCATCATAATACTTTAAAATCTATAGTCACTACAAACATTTCCCATTCCGATCACTGCACGACAACCTCACTCGAACTCAAGACTCTTTCACCACACACACAATACTATGTAATACCTGGTAGCTTTATTAAGAAAGAAAAAAAATCCTACGTATGTTCACTGAAAAATAGAATTATCTGCGATAATATTTAATGTTTATGAAATTCTGACAACAATGAAATTATTCTGCAGCCACAAAAAAAAAAAGAAATGAACATTTAATGTAATTTCAAAGCAAAGAACTAGCATCATATCGTCCGACTTCTGTTAAGAAATTACGTATTGTTTATTTACTTAAATATTTCGATTTCTAGACTAAGCAGAATGCTGTAATTTTCAGGAAATATTAATTTTGGGTCACTTAATCTAACTATACATCCATATGGGCTGGGAATTATACCTTCTAGGTTTTATTTCGAAAAGAAAGGTCAATTCCATGGAAACTAAATCACTAAGAGCATCGACATAAGAATGACGGTTAGTACTGACTTTTGACACTAGGGGCTAGCGACGATATGATCAACCCTTGAACCACTGAATGTGACCTTGTACACGGAATTATTGTACTATATTACGTTCACTTTCAAATATTGTTTATAAGTTCATTTAATGACGGAATAATAAAAAAAATTATCGCATAGTAAATACTACACTGTCCATATGTAATTATCTCACACACTCTTTCATCACTTAACTACCATAATTACTACTACTAGAAAATGTTTACTACATTACGAACACATACATGCCACATCCATACTACACACTACATTAATACATGTTATACTAATAAATATACACAGACAACATTCAGATTTTACCATTTTAAATCGGCTCTATGAAAGGTAACGAAAGGAAAGGGAAAGAAAAGAACAGGGCCAACTGGCCCTTGTATTCACTAAATCACATTCTTAACTCAACCTGTTTAATCAATGCCCCCGAGGGGACATATCAAAGTGTTGACTAACAATAGGACCCCTGCCCTGAAGGGGCAGGAACCCGGAACAAACTACATGTTCAACTCATCCCGCTGGAAGCTGTACTCCCAATTTGGGAGTAGACAGGAGCCCTCTTGAAACTTTACACGTGCATTATGATTACTATTCTAACTACAACGAAATAGGAAGTATTTACCACCATGTTACTAATAAATAAATACAAAACGAAATCACATTCACTACATGCACGAAAACAAACGGCAGTGAGGCAGGCCTTACGTAACTCGAAAAGAAATAGTTTTTCGGATAAGAATATTTTAAGGGGAAAAACACTACTCTTCCGAAACTGGTTGTGGATCCCTAAGAACAACTCGCAAACTGATGCACTTCGCAGAACCTGTCCATCACTATCTATATCTGCACAACATGGCGTCATTGAGTTATGCTTCCTATTTTAGTTCTTCAGTCCGGTTTATTACTATGAGAATCTAGCAAATTATGGCTCCGCGGCTTCCTGGATGATAGTTATTCAACTGTTATATTAATTTTACCTTTTACTGCAGCTTTTCTAGCTCATTTCTGTTTTCTGAGCTGGAAGATCCGAGTCTGGCTGTTGTCAGCAAAATTTTCAGGCATGGAATGGGAATAATCGCGCTCTAATATCATAGCGTGGGTGAATCCTCCAATCAAAACAAAGCATTTTTGGCGGTGGGGCTTTGAAACGAATAAAATTTGGTAAAATCTGGATTAAACTAGATTTCAGAAGGACCTAGGTATCTAAAAGAGAGGTGAAGGGTGGTCCTGAAAATTCTGTCGAATTTTAGATTGGTTATTTGATCTGAAAAGTTCCGTCCAATAGTGGACCTATGTTTTCAGATCGCACTGACACCGTAAGAATTGTAATAATCCATTTACATATCCATATACAATACTTATAACTAATTTAATATATAAATAAAGATATTGATTCCCAAAACTATAATTCCTAATAAATTTTTTACAGTTTTCCATGTTAATTTGAAATAGAATAACAAACAATATCACGAATTATATGAACAGCCAGAAATTTTTTGTTAAACGTCAAGTACAGTCGGTGCAAAAAATTTCGGGCACCCTCCTATTAAAAACATCATCACATTAGACTGTAATGGCATATTACAGTTCCCCGGCGTCGTTAAAAAAAATTTGTTTGAATAACAAAATTTTGTTGAATAGAATTAACATGTATTAATACTAATAAACTAACTACTCGCTCATACTCTCATACACTCAAATGAGACAGTGTAACATTCCCTTTGGGTATTGAGATAGAAGTTCCCGTTTTCGGTACAGTTGAAAAGCTTAAGATTCTGGAAATTGTGAGTTCACCTTTTAGGTCGCAGGAAAACACGAGGTAGTCCGTTAGCAATGTTCCCATCGAAAGTGGGAAAATGTTCAATGTCCCTCAGCGAAACCTTGGAACTCATACTAACATAAGCAGGGGAATAGTTAGTGGGAATTAACATATTATCCGGCACAGTCGGAGTAGTCACCGGATTTACCACCGACGACGTCGTAGCGGTGTTATAATTACCCATGTAATTAAAAGGGATTCTGTTGGTCGTATTGAATATGTTGGGCTCCATCCCCGGACCAACCGCACCCGTGAACAACGACTCAGAATGGTACCTATCTCCTCTTCCCGGCAACACGCTATGTGATTGTATACCTCCATGTAAGGAGGGAGCACTCACGCTAGTGACCGTAGTCGTCACAACACTCGACTGATTCGGCACACTATTGGAATTAAACCACGACTTTAGTTCTGACCGATGCATGGGGTAGTGCGTCGCAATATCCCGTGCATCAACTGACATTAAATTTTCTTTTCCTGCGCTACAGGTAGTTGTTATAGCAGGTAATATTTCTGAGGAATCGCTACCGGGGAAAGGATAGGTTACCTCTGATTTTTCGCGACTAGGTTTCGTTATTTCTTTTTGAATATTCACTATTTCGTCCTGAATTTTCAAAATTTTTTGGTCAGTTACTTCCAGTTTGGTTTCCAGTGATAAATCTGACAAAGTTGACTTTAAATTATCAATTTCGGCCTGCTGTGTTTCTAGTTTATTGTTGACCTTAAGTAATTTGGTATCTATTTGCTCAAATTCTGAATTTACATGATTGAATTTACCCTCAGTCTCCTGTTGAAGCTGCTTTATAGATTGCTGAGCCTCGCATCTGACCAGATCAATTTCAGTAGACATTTGCTCTCTCAATGTGGTTATTGAGGAAGCAAAGTCCGAACATATGTTGTCTATTTTCTGCGTTAGTATCTCAAATCGAGATTCGGTTTCTCGGTTCGAGGTGTCAAATTTCTCATTTATTTCGCGTCTCATTTTCAGGCTATTTTCATTTATTTCGCGTCTCATCTCCAGGCTATTATTATCTATTTTCTCATCTATTTTTTGTAACATTTGTTGTAATGAAAGGAGGAGAGCGTCATTATTAGATGACACAGTCTTCCTTTGCTCTTCTTTGGTTTTATCACCAAGTGAATCCCCATTTCTTTCATCATCATCGAGGTCAGATATCTCCACTGGAGATATTTGGCCTCGGTTCTTCGGGGTACTATACCCTCGCTCACCGTCTGAATCGGGATGTTCATTTTCTTTCTCAGAGGATAGACTCATGGGTTCACGCGACTGGTGGAGCTTCCCCTCACATTCTTTACAGTATTTAATTATCTCACCAGCCCGGACCTTTTCTGCATTTTCAGCAGTATCCTCTAAATTAGTACAACTGAAATGAATCCATTTCAGCCCACACTCGTGACACCTCACTAGCCTACGGGAGACGCGAGCTCTTTTCTCATTACTTTCTAACGTACATTGTGTACATGAGACTTCCGCGTTCTCGTGTGATACAACTTCTCTATTGGTTGCCATAGCTTCCATACAAAAAGACACGATATAAACACACATGCAATTATATACTTACAGACTAACAAAACTTACTATTCAGGTACTGTTCATAAATTAAAGGACTCCTATCTAATTCCCTCCTTGGGTCAACTTCCAGCATTTTCCAATTTTTGAATTCAAACTTTGACAGATTCCTTCATTTCCCCCTTTCTACAGAGAGTGACAAAGATAGCAGAACAGCCAATGACTATAATTATTTAATCTCACAGTGACTTTTTTTTTATTCACCCTTTTGTGGCCAAGTCAATATGTGCTCGATCCTAAACAGTGTTTAATAAATAATTTCAGATCCGTTATCAGGGAAAACAATTGTTTCCATGTTAACTGTCCAAAGTCAACGGTCGCCAATTGAAAAAAAAACGTTGTCCGTAGCCTTAGAAACCGCCGTTTCCAGGGCAACCCAATTGTAAGAAAACGGTAAAAATAAAATAAAAAAAATAGTAAACGAAGAAGAGCAATGTAGAGGTGTCGCTAAAATTAATTCTCTTTGAACGAGGGCGATTACGAAACATCACCTACTAATTGAAATCCTGATTATTTTCCAATAAAGTAAATTTCAATAAACTTTCTTATTATTGTTCGTCCCTCAATGCATACTCATCACATTGTAAATTATCCCATATCGGACTCCCGAAGAAAACTCATCGAAACAACTTATTGACCGTGCCAATAGCGACTACTCTCAGTCATGACTCCGTTTTCTTTCATTCAGAAATAGAAAAGAAAGAGAAGAAAGTAGAAGGGTAAAAGAAGGAGGTAGGAAAAGGGAAGGAAAAGAAAGAAAAAGAAACAAATAGAGCATTTTATTAAGAAATAGATTACTGGATAATTCTGGGAATATAGCAAAAGGTCGGGAAAGTCGTTGAAAGACGAATCATTCTAAATGTTATTAACGACTACTCAATTTTGGAATGCTTCGGAATAGACACATGTTCCCTCATACCATCCAGACCCAGCTCCAGGCACCACGATCATGGGGTTGCCCAGATCTAGACCAGGAAACGAGAAAATCGAAATCATTTTTTTTGTAATGTTATTCCAACCGGTAATTGATAACCATCCAGCATCTGAACTCTGCTCTCTAGGATCGACCACGCATATGAATTAGCCAAGAAAGAAAGGAAAAAAATCAAACTTATAAACTCAATATAAATTTATGTATCGTATCAATAAGAGTTTCAACTTCCTGGAAGAAAGATGTCGTATTTAGGCTTATCCTGCTATTTTCGTTTCACTCCTAGAGCCGATTTAAACCATTAGTAACGGTCCTTCATGACCTAGGTTATTTACCTTAACACATATAATAAAGCATGACACATATATTATAGATGTTAATATGACAAATGATATAACTAAAATTACTTAAATTAAATCTATCATGCATTCACACGCTCACTCACTCAGGACAGTGTATATATGTTTAAAGGAAACCAACTAAATACAGGGATACAAATAGTTTATTACATTCATAGTAGAAAAAAAAGAAATAATTATATAAAAAAATATTAAAAGCACAAGTTCTTGGTTATATATCAATAGAATACATAGGGTTATACTTTAGTAAGTCTTTATACATTTGATCATATTGATAAACGGAAAAAAATAATTACATGTATCATATCTTAGACATGCTAAAGCAAAATTATGATTTGCGACATACGCAAAGGAGACACTTATTTCACTTAAAAAAATATGGACAAAGAGGAAAGAAAAGAAAAACTTTTAAGTGTACTAGAACTTATGAGTCTCTACCTCACATTGAGAAATAAAATATTAATAATTCTGAGCGTTCAAATCACAAATCACGCACTAATCGTAGTGTCCAAAAACATTTCGCTCCATTTAACTCAGTTTGTGTTTATATATATATATCTATATATATATATATAACTATTGGTTTATAAAACCCATTCATCAACTATATTTAGTTTGTAACTCTTAGCAGTTTATATCTGCACTCGCACACTGCGACGTTTATACCCATCTAGGGATTTTGAAAATCACTTTCGCCAGAGGATGTTTCTCCTCTTAGTCAGTCCATTTCCAAACTTATTAATTGGATAATTTCAAGTTATTTGTTCAACACTGGGACACGTCATGAGACCTTTCCTTTATCCAGGGTCACTTTTGTAAATATGTATACATGGTTCGGATTTAAAACGATCTTCCACAGGTGTACGGAGTATGATGGTTTAAATTGAGGTTAAAAAAAACACTGGTCAAGTCACAGGATACATATGCAGGTGAGAAGGATTAAAGGTACACTTTCCACAGTGGTTTTAGGTTGGTAGTTCAGGGATAATATTCATTATGATGGGGGTTACGTTTAGACCTGCCGTTACTTCTTAATACATGCCATTAAATAATTACATAAGTTATCATTTACATCTATTCAGAAGAAAAGGAAAATTACTTGAGTGCACGGCGGTATTCTTGACAAAAATCTATATTCTTATATTCGTCGGAAAACTTACTGGTAAACTATAGCAACCAATACACGTTTGGGGGGACAGACACGAGCGCTCTTACATTTATCCATATAATACATTTAATATCATACTTTTACTTTAAAATCATATTCACATACTAAGTACATGTACATTTCGACGTATTCATTTATCTCTCTCTATATATATTTATAATAAATGCGCACACATTTAAATTAATAACCCCAACAATAATTTTAGAAAAGGTTGCAAACAATGTACAAGAAAACAAATGACTTCCGACATTACATATAGAAAAGAATTGAATTTTTTATCTGATACCGCGCGTCTACAAATTTTAACTTTCATATATTCAATTAGTGCTTAAATAATTTTAAAAAAAACTTTGTGAGGCAGGCACGTAACACAGAACATTCCTAAAGATATAACTAGATAACCTAAAATACAATTTCTGGGCCCAGGTTAACTACAAGATAAACGAAAACCAAAACAGAAAGGAAAGTGACCAATGGATTAAAAAAAACTTAAAGGGACGACGGTGAAAGAACGTAATTGAAGTGTCGTCAAATATGAAGTCGTTATTCATTTTGGCAATAGGTCAAAATGTGATGGAGGACCCAATCATTATCTACTTTATCCATGAATCGTGTCTTGCAACGTCTCAGCTGGTAATTTCAGATCAGAGTTGTACGTTAAATAAATCGTAAGCGACAAGTTCAAAATCGGGGGGGAGGTTGAAATTAAAAAAAACTTTAGAGAAGAAGTAGAAGAAGTATAGGTAAAAAGAGAAGAGACAGAACACTACAACTACGAAAGATAAGGGGTCGAATTTACGTATACAACATACTATAACCAAATATTCTCTTTTATGCCAAAAAGGGTTCGGTTTACCAAATAAATAGCCGATAAAAGATCTCTGCGAAGATGAGACAAGTCTGTGTCCCCGATGGGATTTTCGGAAAGACAAAGGATTTAGGGAAATCCCACCACTCACCGTATCCGGTCAACACCCTTGCAGATCCCGGAATCCTCCGGAAGGTTAGAGAAGGCGTTAATTTAGAATTTCAAAAGAAAAAAAAATCATCCAACCTCTCGGAAAGTAAAAGAATCCAGAATAGTAATGAAACTAGAGTAATAGCTAAGATATCCCTAATTAGTGGTTTGTCAAAATAAAAAAAAAATTAAATAAACTGAATTTTGGATCGGTGATTTCTATTGCCAAACTTCACCGATAGCTCCCCTTCGCAGAATGCGCTAAATTCTGATGCATCGATTAATTTCCATCACTATCTAGTTAAAAAACTAAGAAAAGAAAACGAAAATATTCAAGGGGGGAGGGGTCGATGCCCGGGTACGGTATAAATTTCAATAACTAATTGTTTTGATTCTGTAACCCTGTCAGAGCTGTCGCCTCCATGAACATTGTAAGCTAGCCCGAGTAGGTAACGTGAAGGAAAAAAATCTCACGGAGCAGGATATTCTATTTTAAAACCGACCAGAAAATATAATTCACTACAGCCCCGTTCTACAGCTACTATTGTCTTTCGCATAATTGATTATTAAATATGTCTAGTCAGCGATTATATGATGCTACCCATGCTATCAGATGGTATTACTATGGTTGATCATTACTATAACACATCAAACTACAAAGTATTACCATAGTCCGACTATATATCGCCCTCCGGTCCGCGTGATATTCCGGTGCAGGGGTCAGAACCTGAGATGCTTGTAGCTATACGTATCTATTCAATATATATATATATATCAACACGTGGCGAAGTATTCACTGGGCTACTATATATTTAACTCTATGGGTGTCCTATTATCTATATTCATCTACTACAATATTCATATACTTCTTATTCTTATTCATATAATATTCATATCATCATCTTTTTCATTTACTACGACGCTATATTCTACAAACACCCTGTCTCCTCTATCTACGCCCAGCCTATATACACATTTCATCATAATACTTTAAAATCTATAGTCACTACAAACATTTCCCATTCCGATCACTGCACGACAACCTCACTCGAACTCAAGACTCTTTCACCACACACACAATACTATGTAATACCTGGTAGCTTTATTAAGAAAGAAAAAAAATCCTACGTATGTTCACTGAAAAATAGAATTATCTGCGATAATATTTAATGTTTATGAAATTCTGACAACAATGAAATTATTCTGCAGCCACAAAAAAAAAAAAAAAGAAATGAACATTTAATGTAATTTCAAAGCAAAGAACTAGCATCATATCGTCCGACTTCTGTTAAGAAATTACGTATTGTTTATTTACTTAAATATTTCGATTTCTAGACTAAGCAGAATGTTGTAATTTTCAGGAAATATTAATTTTGGGTCACTTAATCTAACTATACATCCATATGGGCTGGGAATTATACCTTCTAGGTTTTATTTCGAAAAGAAAGGTCAATTCCATGGAAACTAAATCACTAAGAGCATCGACATAAGAATGACGGTTAGTACTGACTTTTGACACTAGGGGCTAGCGACGATATGATCAACCCTTGAACCACTGAATGTGACCTTGTACACGGAATTATTGTACTATATTACGTTCACTTTCAAATATTGTTTATAAGTTCATTTAATGACGGAATAATAAAAAAAATTATCGCATAGTAAATACTACACTGTCCATATGTAATTATCTCACACACTCTTTCATCACTTAACTACCACAATTACTACTACTAGAAAATGTTTACTACATTACGAACACATACATGCCACATCCATACTACACACTACATTAATACATGTTATACTAATAAATATACACAGACAACATTCAGATTTTACCATTTTAAATCGGCTCTATGAAAGGTAACGAAAGGAAAGGGAAAGAAAAGAACAGGGCCAACTGGCCCTTGTATTCACTAAATCACATTCTTAACTCAACCTGTTTAATCAATGCCCCCGAGGGGACATATCAAAGTGTTGACTAACAATAGGACCCCTGCCCTGAAGGGGCAGGAACCCGGAACAAACTACATGTTCAACTCATCCCGCTGGAAGCTGTACTCCCAATTTGGGAGTAGACAGGAGCCCTCTTGAAACTTTACACGTGCATTATGATTACTATTCTAACTACAACGAAATAGGAAGTATTGACCGCCATGTTACTAATAAATAAATACAAAAAGAAATCACATTCACTACATGCACGAAAACAAACGGCAGTGAGGCAGGCCTTACGTAACTTGAAAAGAAATAGTTTTTAGGATAAGAATATTTTAAGGGGAAAAACACTACTCTTCCGAAACTGGTTGTGGATCCCTAAGAACAACTCGCAAACTGATGCACTTCGCAGAACCTGTCCATCACTATCTATATCTGCACAACATGGCGTCATTGAGTTATGCTTCCTATTTTAGTTCTTCAGTCCGGTTTATTACTATGAGAATCTAGCAAATTATGGCTCCGCGGCTTCCTGGATGATAGTTATTCAACTGTTATATTAATTTTACCTTTTACTGCAGCTTTTCTAGCTCATTTCTGTTTTCTGAGCTGGAAGATCCGAGTCTGGCTGTTGTCAGCAAAATTTTCAGGCATGGAATGGGAATAATCGCGCTCTAATATCATAGCGTGGGTGAATCCTCCAATCAAAACAAAGCATTTTTGGCGGTGGGGCTTTGAAACGAATAAAATTTGGTAAAATCTGGATTAAACTAGATTTCAGAAGGACCTAGATATCTAAAAGAGAGGTGAAGGGTGGTCCTGAAAATTCTGTCGAATTTTAGATTGGTTATTTGATCTGAAAAGTTCCGTCCAATAGTGGACCTATGTTTTCAGATCGCACTGACACCGTAAGAATTGTAATAATCCATTTACATATCCATATACAAGACTTATAACTAATTTAATATATAAATAAAGATATTGATTCCCAAAACTATAATTCCTAATAAATTTTTTACAGTTTTCCATGTTAATTTGAAATAGAATAACAAACAATATCACGAATTATATGAACAGCCAGAAATTTTTTGTTAAACGTCAAGTACAGTCGGTGCAAAAAATTTCGGGCACCCTCCTATTAAAAACATCATCACATTAGACTGTAATGGCATATTACAACTTCTATTTCAGTAAAAATATTAATTAACCATGTTTTTTTTTTTTTTTTAATGATCACAAACGGGATCAAAATAACAGAATACCACCACTTACGATGCAAACCATACGAAACACTCCATTATTACGTTGACATATTAAAGTCGACTGAACAATTCGCAGGAAGTGGCAGTCCGGCACCGGTGTTTGTGATACTGGTGAGCACGTACTTCGCTCTCTTAAGGTACCCTTTTACACGTTCCCGTACCTCTAAATATATTAATATACACAGGTGCACCGTTTTAAAGCTAAAGAAGCGATCTACAACTTTTATTTGAAACGTTTCTACAAATTATCAAATAAACAAAAGTTAAAATGTAAAAACGGAAAAAATACACGTAAAAATGTAAAATTTTACATATTGGTACAAATATCTCTTAAAGTTTTAGACCTAGCGAAAATTGTTAAGAATGACTTTTTATAGACCGTGATTCAAGGAAAAAGGCTGCGAAAAGAGTTTAAAGATCGAATCAATAGTAACGGAAATATGAGCGATAATCGAAAACTTTACAAATTGGATATTAAAATAGGCTGGAGGGGAAAACACAAGGGGGAGGAGTGAAAACTTTTGGGAAAGTACACCTGGGAAAAATTCAGTTTGTCTAGAATTTTTCCCGACAATCATGGATTTTTTAATTTCATTTCCTGGGCTAGTTTTAATAATGCGGGAGAAAGTTGTGCTAACAGTGTTTATTCCTATGACAACTATTGGTTCCTTTAGCATGCAAAATATGATCCAGTAGTCGACAGGTGTGGCGAACTCTAGTACAAGTAAGTAAAATGAGATCCAGTAGTCGTCTCACCCATTAATTCATACAATTGTTTGTAGGGCCTAGATATAAAATCTGGCACGACAATCGTGTTCTAGGGATATTAAATCTAAGGTTCAATCACTCATATTAATAAAAAAAAACTAAGTATCGCAATTGATAAGGACCAAAAACATACCCTATCCGCGACGCAAATCTGTCTTCAACATTGGGGGGACTGGTAAGACCGTTCCCATATATTTTTTTTTAAAGCGATATTCAAAATATTTACAAAGTTGAAAAACAATGCTGTGGAAGACTAGGGGAGCAGTCTTCAACATTTTGAAGCGAGCAGATTTTAGGGTTATTCTGTGGGGGGAGACTCATATCACGGTAGATGAATCTGATTTCTGAGGTGAACCTGTTGTATTATATATCAGGCGATGTAGATGAAGTGGCAGTCGGACACAAATCATCACATTTCTCCCCAAAAAGCACATTTCAAATCGGATTATTGGGAGGGACAGTTCCCCCCAGTTCCAAGATTGAGGGGGACATGTCCCCCTCATCCCCTCGGGATTTGCGCGAGTGTCTTCCACCGAGGATTATGTTGTTAGACGCCCTGTGACACTGGGAGAAGGATTGTAACAAAGCTAGCAGCGTATATCTAAACTTTTAATCTCATGTGCTTTTCTTATTTTAAGGATTTTAGTGCGTAAACGACGACTACTGGTGCAGTGGCGACCACAGGTGCTTTTACCCTAAATAGATTTCTAGGATATTACGAATTAAATAGAAAAGAGTATTATGCATTAGGAATGGCCACATTTTCCGGAAAAACGGAAAACGGAAAATATTTTTTCCGGTAACCGGAAAGTTGAAAACGGAAGACGGAAAATTTTCCGGAAAACGGAAGGCGATGTTCGATTCGAGCGCCCTACTGTCCCGACTGTTTTTTTTTTTTTTTTTCTGTAAGTTTATTACTCAGTTACATCCGACCTGTGCCATAGACTTTTTAACCCTGAGATAAATTCAATTCTACTGATGTAATTCAATTTTACACTTTACCCGAGAAGTGTTATAGTGCGTCCAGTAAGAGAACGTCTCTGACGGCTCGCAGTGGCATTGACACTACTCGCGTGTCAAGGTTTTTTTCGGTGCAACTGTAGTGGCAATTTAATTAATGTTATAAGACAGAGTGATTGTGGTTGGTAACACTGGTATCAAAATAGGGGCTGCAATGTCCCACCGCATGTGGTAAGAAACGTTAGAGACCATCTCTTGTTGGTCGTGCTATACCATCTTGCAACTATAAGCGTCACGAATTCCAAATACCGGCACTATTGACTATAAATACCATAGTATGTAGCACTACTTGAAATGATTGTACTATTCATATAATGATCTATTCCACATAATTCTCTTCGTAACTTTTTCCGCTAATTTCTCTTAAACTGAAGGACGATTCCACCTAGTCATCGATACATCAATTCAGTTCTCAATGCTGACTTATTATTTATTGTCTGTATGCATTTGAAAGTTTTACTTATTATTAGAGCAACCCAAAAGCATACAAAGCATAAAAAGCATAATAGCTATTTACACATATGATTGGTACCTTGAACATGGTTGTGGCTGTCTAAGGGTCCAGAAGAAATTAATTTTAAAAACATAATAAAGCATAATTTCAGAAAATAAAGCATAAAGCATAATTTAAAAGATATAGCACAATTCTTTAAAAAAACTCTTTAACTACAAGTTTAACATATTGTATTAATATTTTCAAAAAACAGTATTTGCAATGCAAAATCATTGAGAACATAACAATGCAACAATGAAAAGCTTATTTTTATTTCTGTAAACTTTTTGGTCTAATCTTTTGACGTGGAGAAAAGAAAAAAGGACAAGAAGAAGAAAACTTCCGCCAACAATGAATAGTACACAAGAACTCCACACTATATTGTTATGTGTACCTCTTGAAGTTGAGCACTTTCTGTACTTTTTGGTGGCATCTTTTACTTTCCCTTTCTGTATATATGCACCTCTAAGGCGCACACAAGTGATTAAAAAAAAAAAAGAACTGACTCGAGTAAAGCATCTCTTTACAGTGCATTAGGTAGAAACAAACTGAAATGAAAGAATATGAAAGAAACTGGTTACATAAAATATTAATAAATAGATCAAGATATTTAGAATATTTAATGAAGGCCTATAGTAAATATTGTACGTTATACACGATTAATGTAAAACAATGATTGAAATTAATAATAAAGCATAATTTGGAAAAAATAAAGCATAATTAAACAAAAATAAAGCATAATGTGGGTTGCTCTACTTATTATTCTATATTCATGTTTTGTTACTAAATTGTAAATCCTAATGCAATCAAAGTATTTCTTTTATTATTATTAGTATTATTATTTCAGAAACGTAGATGAAAATCTAGGTGTTGCTACCTCTATATTTCAGATTATCGCTTCACCTGGCGTACGCTCAAATGCATCTAAAGTAACAGAAAGATTCCAGAAAAAATGTTTCACAAATAAGGGAACATAGTAGTATGTAAGAAACAGAAAAGAATTCTGACTTATCTCAGAGACCCTAAACCTTGTTCTTCCGCAAGAGCAGAGGTGCTTGATAGTAAAATAAGTAATATGGTACCAAAGGATCTTCTTCCTTTGCCTTTCGTTGAAGCAATTCGGTTTCTTGAATTTATGAATGAAGTAGAACCAAGTTACCACTCACCATCCAGGCAAACTGCGTGACTCGCCGTATTGAGGAATTGTTTTCTAAGGAGAAGTGTGGCTGCGGAATCGATTGATTTGACAACAGATAGCTGGACTTCTCAGGCTACGGAAAGTTATATTACAATCACAGCCCACTATGTGCTTCCATCTAAGTTCAAGAAGTTCAGTCCTTCAAATAATTGAAATAGAAGTGAGGCACAAGGGTAAACATAACTCAGCACTTAGCACATGTTGCAGAGTAGTGGAACATTTCAGATAAAATGCATGCAATTGTCTATGACTATGCTAATAATATCACAAGTACGGTACGAGAACTTCCGTATTCAAACATATGTTGTTTTGCTCAGACCCTACAACTGTCTATAAATAAAGGTCTTGCAATAAAAAAAATCGAGAAAATGTTAAGTGTTGCTAGTCGGATTGTTTCCCACTTTAAATATGGTACCTTGGCAACGTCAGAACTGGAAAAACAATAAAGGTTATTAGGATTGGCAGTACATTTCCTTATACAGCAAGTTAAAACTAGGTGGAATAGCATACATGGAATGCTTGAGAGATTGATAGAACAAAGAAGAGCCCTTAACAATGAATTATCAGATAGAAATGTAACAAAGGCGTCAGATTGCAAGAAGTTTAACCCTTTAAGGATTTCCACTTTCTGACGTAAATTTTAGACTTTCACTCAAACAGCTACTGCTTCCTTACTATTTATCGTAGGATCATGGTTCATACCTCATTTTTCTCACGATAGAGCATACTTACCAACGGTACCACGTGTTCGTATCATAAAGCTTAACCGGAAAAATCGGGAAAAAACAGATTTTTTCTAAAAAAAATCACCCCTTCGTAACACTTGCGCCCATCGGGCTCGGCCCCAGTTTCACGTAGGGATCTAAAAAAATTGATAAATACCCAAAGGTACACACAATCCTTATGCAAAGTTTCAATCTAATATCTTGAAAACTAAAGGCGTGAAAAAGTTTTGAAATTTGCCTTAAGAAAAAAGTCACGTCCCTTTGTACCACTTGGCGCCGCCAAGTTGACCATCCGGTTCCAAAACGCATCTGCGGTGTTCTTTGGTCCATCCTTGACTTGATAAATAAAAAAAAATCCCGGCTTAAATACCAGTTATAGAACCTAAATAAGCGGTCAGAAACGGTAGTACGTCATGGTATATAAATATACCAGAACTCTTAAAAAGGTCAAACTTCCTACAGACTAGGGATGACCACATTTTCAGGGAAAACGGAAAACGGAATATAATTCTTCCGGAAACTGGAAAAATAGAAAGGAAAGACGGAAAATCTTCCGGGAAAATGGAAGACGGAAAATTTTCCGGAAAACGGAAACAGAAAATTTTCCGGAAAAACGGAAACGGAAAATTTTCCGGAAAACGGAAGACGGAAAATTTTCCGGAAAACGGGAGACGGAAAATTTTCCGCAAAAACGGAAACGGAAAATTTTCCGCAAAATCGGAAGACGGAAAATTTTCCGGAAAACGCAAGACGGAAAATTTTCCGGAAAAACGGAAACGGAAAATTTTCCGGAAAATCGGAAGACGGAAAATTTTCCGAAAAATCGAAAGACGGAAAATTTTCCGGAAAAACGGAAAACGGAAAATGTGATTTCCGGAAACCGAAAAACTCTTTTTCCGGAAATGGCCATCCCTATTATACATATGCAATCTAATCTAACCTGTCTCCATTTTACAATCACTAAATTAGAAAGTGAAGCATTAAGAACCCCCCACATTTACCTTCCACAGATTAAGGATTAAACAATATACTGACATTTTGGGGTGAAAGTGTGGCGCCATGGTTTATAACAGTTTTTCTTAAAATTTTACTTTTGCTTGCTATGAGTTTTGTAAATTCATTTCGATTATTCTTCTCAGATGACTCCTAAATAGAGATGCAAGAAAGCCGGCTTTTTTGAATCGATGGTTTTTTGCACATAAAAAACCAGCTTTTTGGGGAAAAAAACGAGAATTTTGGAAATTTTGGCTTTTTTCATTTTCATGATTTTTCTGTTTAAATAGTTTTCTTATAATATGCTCTAAAGTTAAATAAGATTCCATGACCTGAATGCCATATTTCGCTCTGGAATTCACCATCATGATGAATGGAGCACATGGTTTATGAATTAAAGTAAACATAAAGTACGTAGTATTTGAGGGTAATTTTAGAAGCTATTATCTAACTTGATTTTAACTTCTGAATTATCGATAGTTTTTCTTCTCTAGATCATTTCTTTTTAGTCATCCGTGTTTCATTTCTTAGAGCTTAGTACTCTAGCTCCTAGCTCATAATTAAACTTATGTTTTTCAATATATCCATCGAGCGTGCGTTTTTCAAATATACTGTCAGAGCGTACTTCTACATTTCCGTTATACTGTAGCTGTGCAATGATTTAACAATAATCTTCCAGACACAACCTTGAATACCATTTGATAGAAATAACCAGTATCGGATTTAGAAAAATATTTGGGACGGTTTTTTTTTCTGAATAATGTTTGGTTTCTCTAAAAATTTCCAACTTTTATTTAAGAGGAGCTTAAGTTTATGAGTACAGGCATAACAAATATTTCGTTTCGTTTGTATATTCAGCTATAATCTTTCAGATACAACCTTGAAGACCATTTTATACTGATAATCAATGGCGGATTTAGAAAAGTATTTTCGGAGGGGCTTTTCTTATTAATGCTTAGTTTTTCTAAAAATTCCTAATTTTTTATTTGAGGACAGCTTGAAGTTTATGAGTAAAGGCAAAACAAATATTTAGTTTGTTTTAGAAATTCCGTAATTTCGGGGTAGAGGCTTCAATCCGGAAGAGATCCCCACCATAACCCTCTTCGCAAATCCATCACTGCTGGTAAATCATAATAACAAAGATTTAAAAACGATTAGAAAGTATGTCGGCCAGAACTCACAGTACACGCACTATCTCTACATTCACAGATGGAATTAAGAAAGACTGTCAAAATGGTCGAATGCGGGGTTGAATCCCGGACTTCACGATAGAAGCGCGAAAGCTAACCATTCACTCATGTTTGTTTTGCAGTTGTGCTTAACTAAAATGTATTCTTTCTCTCTCTCTCTCTCTCTCTCTCTCTTCCTCTATGGCCACAAAAGCTCTCCATTGACTTCTGCCCTTATCCAATTCAATCCAGTTTCTACTCTGTATTCCTATTTCTGCTAGATCAATCTTAATATTGGCCTCCCATCTGGGCCTAGATTTTCCTAATGGACGTTTCCCGATTGGATTTCCAGTTAAAACTTTGAAAGTGTTCCTACTTTCTTCCATTCTGGCTACATGACCTGCTCATCTGAGCCTCCTAGACTTGATGACTCTAACGATGTTTGATAAACCGTATAAATTATGTAGTTCCTGCTTATGAAGTTTCCGCCATTCCCCATTCCCCTTCCTTTTGGGTCCAAATATTCCTCTCAGAATTTTATTCTCAAATAATTTCAGTCTGTGTTCTTCCCTCAGCGTAAACGACCATGTTACACAACCATAAAGCATAATAGGCATGATTATCATTTTATATATTTTAAGCTTTAAATTCCTTGACAGAATTCGCGATGACAAAATATTTTAAACTGAATAATAACAAGAATTTCCTGATTTTAGTCCACATTTAATTTCTTTGTGGGTATGATTTTGGTCTGGTAATACTGATCCAAGATATTTGAAAGTATGCACTGTGTCAAAAGTATTAATTGACATTTTAACGCATTCATAATTTGCCGTAACTTCCTTGTGAACTTCCTTCTATTTAGATTTCTCTGCATTTACTCATGTTCCTACAAGCGTTTAATAAGGCTTCTGCATTTGTTTCGATTGTTCTCATATCAGATTTACATAATCAGCATACACCATAACCTGGTGAATACCATTCAACTCTAGGCCCTGGTTCCTATCTTTGATTTTTCTTATAGCGTACTCCGGAACTAAGCTGAATAATAACGGCGATAACGCATATCCTTGTTTCAGGCCAATCTCGATGTGGAAGCTAGCATTTTTCTACCCGGACTTTACTCTGGAATTTATTTAAACACTTAATAAATCTAGCTTTTTCCGTATTCCAAATTCTGTAAGAATGTTGTACAATGTTTCCCTCCTTACCGAGTTTTAAGCCTTTCTAAAATCAATAAACAGTTGGTGTACTGGGTAATTTATGCCCATTTCTTTTCGAGTATCTGTCGAATGGTAAATATCTGGTCGATTTCGGCTAAATTCACACTGACAATCTCCAATAATTTCATCTGCGTATGGGGTCAATCTTATTAATAGAATGTTAAGAGAAATGCCTCGATAATTATTACAATCAATTTTGTCGTCTTTCTTGTGACTTGGAACAGTGATTGATTGTTCCACTCTTTTTAAATGTATTCCATAGTTTTTCTTTTTTTTTAAAAAAAAAAGTTTCGTAACTATATGTTGAATTTTTCTTGTTAAAAATTTAGAAACCTTCAGCATTGAATAAACCGTGATGGTGGTTATATATTCTACAGCCTAGGAAACCATACGCTCAGATGAACAGTCTATTATGTATATGATCCATGAACAGAAAATTCGACACTTTCCCGATTCTGAACAAGCTTAACTAGCAGTCAGTGCATTACAGAATTTGGGAGCTTTAACGATTTTGCAGATCAGAAGCACCTGATAGGTGGTAACAGATTATTACGTATATGATCAATCAGTGAAAAATTTGTTCGAAATATTCATACAATGTGTATGAAAATTAAAACTTAACTGAAAAATTCCAAGAATGTACAGAACCACCCGAAACGAAGCTCTTGATGTGCAGATTTCTCTCATGTTTTTCCTTATTTTGCTTAAAAAAGAGGGTGTGTGATATTTTGAAGTAAAAATACTACATACAAATTTGCTTTATTTGTGTATCATTTTTTAAAATACTTATTGTATATAAGACGATAAAATATTAATACATATATTGATTAATCCTTTGGAATTCATAATGTAAATATGTTAAGAATTTTTGAAATTCATGGTTTATTTTCGAGGTTTCATATTATTATCTGCATCAGCCACTATTTAAATGAGTTCTTTTTGTTGTAGAGAAGCGAAACAAAGTCTGCTTTATCAGTTTAAAGCAAAATTTTCAAAAAAAGCCCAAAATTCTCCAAGCAAAAAAAGCGAAGCAGAAAAAACCGAGTTTTCTTCCAAAAAAGCCGTTGTTTTTTTTCGAGCCCTTGCATCTCTACTCCTGAATGCTGAATTGTATGAAGCTAGAAACCGAACAGTAGCTAATAAATAGCCTCTCTAAGATTTCCAGCGTTGTTGCTCTGCTCGAATTTAAACATGAGATAGGTCTATAAGGCTAATATTTGTTCCACGTTTCAGTCTTTTATCGAGATCAAACAAATACTCTTGGTGACTCTTGTTAACTAGTGTGTGCACCTTTGCATCTGGATTCGATTTTCAGTGAGAGCATTACAATTTGAATGTTGCCTTGGTGTTGAAAGGGGACGCTAAATTTGAACAAACCAAGAACAATCTAACAAAACCAGACATTCACTATGTGCAGACTCATAACAAACCATGGGGAGATACATGCTTGGAACCATTCGCAAATATAGGAAAATAATCACATCTATAAAATGGATGACGTATATTATGATGAAAATAAACAGACATTGAAGTGAAAGTGGATTGACCACATCGCAAGGAGAAATTATGATAGGTGGAAAAATCAATCTTTGATTAGACATCAAGGGACAGGGAGAGACCTAAGAAAATCCATTACACAAGAATGAATGGAATAACATGAAAAAAAATGTCAAATATACTATGGATAATTGTGGAGTAGAGATATATCTATCCAGCATTGAATTGACAATGGTTCACTACGTTAAATTTAATTTGTTTTCAGAATATATTGAGATGCTTTAAGTGGCTCTATACTTTTCAGTTCATCTTTGACAAGATCATTGTCTACAGAATTACTGTCGTTACGGCCCTATGAAAGTAGATCTACAGCGTAATGTGTAATCCGAAACAAATGAGTTTCTAGCGAGAATCGAACCCAGTCTCCCGTGGTAACAATGTAGCCACAAGAAAGTTCTGTAAGAAAAATGGGAAAATCAGAAATGATTATGAGAATAGTAATCAGTAAAACATCATGTTACACAAATATCTTCTCTATATCGAGCAGAACTCGCACTCATTATTTTGTCTTACATTCACTAGACATTTGAGACACTTTACATTCACGAGACATTGGAGAATTTAATGCACAAGAGTTTGCTAATGATATTACTCAAGAAAGACAGGAAGGTGCACACTATTCTAAGTCCTTTCTTAGTGCATAAAGTTTCGATTATTTTGACATAATTCCGCCATTCGGTTAATAACACTTCTTTTTTAATTTCATATAAAATTCTCTCAGCAGTTGAATGCTTTAGCTAAACTTCGATGCTTCCTCGAAGTTAAACAGCGCGTATTGATGATGTCACAGAGCACTTCCTTGATGTGTATTTATCTACAGAAATACTACACGATGTATTGAAGGGCAACATGACTCATTGATATACTAAACACTTGATTGGAGGGAATAATGCGAATATTTTTATTTATGGTGCATATGTTGGTGCCACACTAACGGGCTATTTGTATAACTGCAGTCAGTTTGACTAATGGGGATTTTCTAAGCTTCAGAATTTTCTTGAATGACGTACAATCTATTGTTACTTAATTTTTTTTTTTTTAGAAATCGAGAGTGTTAATCTGAAGCACGGGATTGTTCCAGGAGCGAGGTCCCGAGCAGTTACCTGGTTGTTTCCATGTAAAGACCGCCGCTGCAGCCTTGAAAACAGATATTGATGATATGAATAACGAGGAAGATGATGAAAATATTTCATATCAGGAAAACGAAAATGTTAATAAGGCAAATGACAGTCTCATAAATAGTGAATCCAATGATAAATTTAATTCTAAAAGTAAAAGTAAATACGCATATAGGTCCTACTCCGCCAAGACAACACCGAAGTTCAAATTTTAAAGCAATACATGTCTCTGCATTAATGATATAAGTAATGCCATGTATGCTATGTGACCGTTTTCAATAAATGTAAAGTAGAGCTATTTTAAAGGTTTCTAACATTTAGTTCGGTTCAAAATTAAATCAAATAAAATCGCTCAGTCTTACGTCCCACAGTCACGCCATGTAGGCTAAAGGAGGTGGTGATGACCAGAAATTAGTGAAATGGTGGAATGAACAAAGTGAGAAGAAACCCCAAGAAAACTCACGCACACGGTGTTTGTCTACCTTAAAGCAAACTTGGGGCGAACTGGGATAGAACTAGGGACCTCACGCACCAGAGGTGTAGTTCGGTTCAAGATTTTAACTTAATTGATATAGTATAAAAATAGCTTCAAAACACTGCGACCAATTCACTGTAATTCACGTAGTAGATACATGTTTGGTAATTCTAGAGCTAGCATTTGTGTAGAAAACAACGTAAAAATATCCTATTAGCAGAATTCTCTTCTATTGGTATTAGTTGTCAAATTTACATTATTTTTTCCAAAACTCGTTTCACCTATAAGCTTCATAATACAGATAACGAAGAGAAGGAAGTCATATTTAAAAGAAAAGGAAAAATACGTTTTGAAGAAAAAGCTATAAATTTCAAGTTATCTACTTTTGAGATAAAGAAAGTCCATGGCATTCAAACTCACGACTCCAGTTGCCTGTTGGGTGAGGAGAGGTCAACGCAAAGATTTCCCTTACTGTCGCTTTTTTTTTTTTTTTACTTTTTTCTTAACAATATTTGGAAGAATAATTGGGCGCTACACGTATTTTTGTAACATGGAAAGCAATCATCAAAGTTTTAATGATGTTAACAGAATAAAATGTTAAGTTTAATGTCCATCTAAGGATGATATTTAACTTTACTTCATGCCGTTACTTATACTTAGGAGTCTTAAGTTTCTCTTAGAAGACTAACTCAAACTTCTGTTAACACAAACTGATTTTTTAAACATCCATACTTTGCATATATTTATCATTACTGAATCTTGCTATTTTTGCTGCTTAATTCCCAACAGGCCCTTATCCACGGGGGAGCCGGCCCCCCTAAATTTTTGCTGGCCACCTGAAAATTTTCACGGTAGAAATGAACTATAATATGATTGAATCGGGCACTCCCAAATTCCAATGCCCCTTCCCCTACATTTTTGGGCTTTCTACTAGCCTGATTCCCATCACTCCGGTATTGTCTTAGCACGTCAATAGCACGGGCGTGTTATTTTGTCTTAGCACAAGTGCACAGAGAAAAATCCGTTCTCCGGACAGCGGTATATTGTACAAACATACGGTATCCTCTTGCTTACTATAGAAATCAGTACGGAGCATACGTTATCCGTATGCAATATAGGCACTGCCCTTAGATGTTATATCATGCCGTTGCAGGATGTATGGCATCTAACAGTTTTCCGTATATCACATGCTTATACTTATGTTACCTTCGCCAGCTATATGTTATATACATCCATTTGTATGAGAGATCCTGACCGCCTGTATTGTTTCATATGGAAAGTACGTATAAATGGAACACTTATACGGAAAGTATTATAAAACATGCGGTTTCAGTTATACGTCTGTTGTACGTTAAGTCCAAAAACTACAGGAATTACGCATGTAACCTATCTTTTTAAGTACGCCACCTACAATTTTTTTTCTCAGTGTGTCCTGTTTTTAAATACTTTAATATTTCTTGCTCCTAATCGCAGGCGCGGTAGCTCAGTAGTTGAACTATGCCCAAAACTTTCTTTGGTATGTTATTGTTAATAACGCATATGAAACGAAAGAACGTTTGTCTCATTTAAATATTGGTGGTGATAACTTGTGAAATATGTGCCATCAAACTTACTCTCTTAGTCATAGATTCGAAATTTGTTCTTCAATCACTGGTATTTGGCACTAGTTGTGTGAACTTTTAAGCAAAATATGTCGTCTTAATCATTCCTCTTTCTGTGCCACTACTTTAATCTTTTACACAGATTTTAATTACTACCCTGTTACAAAGAATAATGCTGTTGTTTGGTTCGTTGCACACACCATGGTATATTTGTTAACCACCCCAGGATCTTATCACTCCGATTTTTACATTGCTTGCATCAAATCTGCCGCTACCAGCATTTTTCTCTTTCATAAGCGCAAATATTTTGACTTTTTTAACTGTATTAACTTCATCGTCTGATCTTTTGTATTCACTTTCAACTGTGATCTAATGTACTAACTAGTTAGTTAATAAAGTGTTTTAAAAAATTGTAGAGCCCTCACTTCGGGTGTCAGGGGTCCCTGGTAGGATTCCAGGACATGTAAATTTAGGGTGGACATCAAGTCCAGGATTTTTCATTTTCCTCCCACACTGCCATTTCACCGAGTTTTCACAATAATTCACTTTTATTCCGTCTCGTTTAGCACACAGGACACAAACGTAGAACGGTTAATTTGATTTCATTTCATTCCTTTCTCTTTAAACTCTTCAATTCCAATGGTTTTGGAGGTTTAGCTCGTCACTTACATGAAAATATCCCTCATTGGAATACAATATGGATCCATGTTCCGTTAAGGGGGTCCAAAACTACACTGGACCTCTTAAGCTACGCTAAGCTAAGCTAAGCTAACCTAAGCTAACCTGACCTAACCTAGCCTAACGTAACCTAACCTAACCTAATAGAACCTATTATAACGTCATATCATGCAATCAAACGAAAATCAATAGAAAGAAGTGGTGTCAAAGACACTGGACCCCCCTTAACGGAACATTGACCACAATATGCAGTGTGTAAACGATAGAAATCTTATTATATTAGTGTTTGATACAAGTATGGAATTCGACTCATCCAACGGGATCATCCTGTATTAGTTTCGGTTGCATTTTATTTTTATACGAATGACACTCGTGGATTTGCAGGATCCGCAAAATGTACGAATGATTGATACCACACTCTGCTGACAGACATTGTGCTTCCTCGTTGCAACTATTGGCAAAGCATAAAAACAGGAATATCGTGGAATTTTCCTCGTCAGTAGTCATCTGGAAAGCTACCGTGAATTGATCAACTACATTAACTCCTTCACGAAACTTCCCTATTAAAGATGAGGCGATGTTTCGAGGGAATAGTGAATTATTATTATTATTATTATTATTATTATTATTATTATTATTATTATTATTATTATTATTATTATTATTATTATTATTATTATTATATTAGGAACTCGAACTTAACGAAGGATTTCAAAATGAAACTTAATAGGAAATAAAATGATTTAAAGGTCCTCATGCAGAAAAAAAAATCCAATACAAAGGGAAGAAAAGTTGATTTTGGAATAATTAACGTATTGCATTGTCTTGATAATTTTCAGCTGTTAAATTTCCTTTTATTAAATGTATATACAAAGTTTAAATAAGATTTACAGTAACACCTCGTTAATCCGGTTCCCGAAAAGACGGACTTTGCTTAACTCGGATAGGCAAGAAGAATCAGAATGCAAGGTTTTAAATATGGCTGAGTCAACAATCGTCATATGGCTCCGTGATGGTTAAGGATACTTTACTGCATTTACTCATTGTTGTCCGTACAGTAAGCTACAGTTGGCAGTACTATAGAACAGTAGTATTGTATTCGCGCCGAGTCGTGAAGCTTGACCTAGATCTATCGATTTCACCACCCAATAGAACGCGAGGATGTGTTCCGGTCGTCAAACCCCACCCATCAAATTTTGTCAGTGTCTTCTTTCGCGCTACACGGAAAACATCTCCCGAGAGTACAGTGTTGTCGGATTTTCGCCAAGTTCCGTTTTGTTAATTCTTTTTTGTTACGTTATGTTTTCGTTGTTACTATTTGTGCTATTGTTTCCAATTTAGAATAGTTGTTACAGTAGTTATTATTGGCAATTTTTAAATGCTTTTTTTTTTTATATATATACTCGTTTACTATGTCTTCAAAGTTTGGCAACATAGTTGGTGAATTTCAGCTGTTTGACGTTTCCCCAAGTATGCGCTCGGGAAGTGGCTCCACGAATTGTACCGAAGTTTTCCGATGTATCGGATCTCAAGCAAAATATTTCTGTGATTGGTTCAGTACCCAAGTTTCACGACTAGGTGCGAGTATTATAGTATATGTATTTACGCCTATGACCTTTAAATACATAATAAAAATATTTTGTTGCTATAAATATAGTTTTAATGCACTTTATGCTGGTCTTTAGGTCATTTCAGTTAATTCGGGCTTTTGTTAATCCGAACAACTTATGTTCCCAATTAGTTCAGATCAATGAGTTGTTTTTACCGTATTAATCTTTACATTGGTATCGCATTCATTTTCTTATGACTAATCCTATACCAATTGTTATATTATTTTTGTAATGTCTTGAAATACAGGAATACTACAACGTTCCTTGCATTCTTGTAGCCACACACTTTGTAATATGACTCTTTAAAATTTTTCAAATAAATGTGTAAAGAAGACAATCATGCATCGTAATGTTTAAAAATCTTGCTTTTGTTGTCCTTGAGGTGCTTTACGACACCTATAATTTAACGTGAACCCGAACTACATCCAATCAGGAATCAAACCTGGGTCTTTCGTTCTTACTTATCACTTACACACGAGGAAGCTCTTATAAAGTAGTGGTTTCCAACCATGTTTACCTGGAGCCTCCTTCGTGAACCCTGCATACTTCACGCCCTTCTTCCTTGTCACTCGCTGGTCTGACTCCTTTTGCGATTTCAGTTCTAGCACTTAAGGTTGGTTTAAAGGGACAAGTTTTGCCGATAGATGGCACTACAGTCTTCGTATCTTTAACATGTATTTTTTACCTTTCACGAAAATTTACAATTTCTTTCATAAATTTCAACCTAAAAACTTAAAATTTATAGAGAAGGAACTTTATAAACCTATTAAAGGGAACAATCCGTGCCGATTTTTTATTTAGAATTTTCTTCATTGTTGAAATGGCTTGATTGTTGAAATGGATACCCAAACTTTTAACAATGGAACTGTTTTAACTGTGAAGAAAATTCTAAATAAAAAATCGGCACGGATTGTTCCCTTTAATAGGTTATGAAGTTCCTTCTCTAAAAATTTGAAGTCTCTAGGTTGAAATTTGTAAGAGAAATTGTAAATTTTCGTGAAAGGTAAAAAATACATGGGAAAGATACGAAGACTGTAGTGCCATCTATCGTTTTACACTAACCTTAATGCTTAAATCTTCAATAATAGGTTCTAATAATAATTCTCACCAACTTATTTCCAGCAAATGTTCCGCACACCATTATAATGCAATATTATTTTCTTTCAGAACTATTCTTAATGGAATCACAGTTTTTAGTTTGTAGTTATTTTGTGTTTGTACGAAATTTACAGTAAAGCCTCTTTGTTACAACATTCATAATATTTGAAATTATTTCTACCAGTTGTTTGCACCCCGCCTTCACCCCCTTCCAAGTTGGGAACCACTGCTTTAAATTACCTGAGATATAAGATTCCATACAAATCTCCAAAATTAATAGGGATGACTTTTTTGTGTGTGTTGTAAGCCTGAAATGAAAAATTAAAAAATTAAAGATTTCTGGGAATTAATGAGGTTGATAAACTATGCAGATGTTTCTAAGCATTTACAAAATTACGAGAAAAAGTATTTCAGAGAGCAAATTTAGATTGTAACGAGGTCGGCGCGCGAATCAGGGGGCGAGCCCCGGGGGGTTCACGGATCCAGACCACTCCAAAAAACTTTCAAACTCAACATAATATTTGTATTACATTTTCTCAATAAAAGTATATTCGTTAAATATGGAAATGATTGATGTAGCATTAAAGTTTGATCTTACCCTTCATCTGTACTCCGTCTCTTATGAAACAAATAGTTCTATCATTTTTTTTCTGAAAATAAAGATGGAAGTATTTTACAATTACTTATCGTCTTTTCGGGTATAGAACAATACCCGTTCAATATTATTTATACATAGACGTAGTGCCTTCTAGTATTGGACATCTCCTAAATCTTGGATCTCTCCAAACAAAAGTGTCTGCATGCGCGCCTAGCGAGAATGCTTAGCTCTGTTCTAATAGCCCCCCACACACATCAAACACAGTAATTAGAAACCATGTAGATATGCAAGAGAATATCTGTCCACGAAATATTTACAAACAATTTTGAGATGAGCAGAGATTTTGAAACTAGAATGAAATAAATAAATGTTAAGTGAGGATTGCATTTTAGTAGATGAAATCAACAACAATATGCAAAGTACGGTACATCTGCCTTTGATATCTGTCAAAACAATAGAAGAAAGATATGTAACAATGGTTCATACACGTGATAATCCAGCACATTACACATTTACTTAGAGATTTCTTTCCTTCTTGTTCTATCAAGTGAAAAGAAAATCTTGCAATCTAATCACCTACAACAATATGAAAATGACACATTAAACATGATACCTGCTATAGCCTGTCAATAGCACAACTTCTTCTAAAATTATTTCCAGCCGCTGCTTTAAAAAAAAAGAGAGAAAAAAGTCCGAAGTTTTAAGAACTTCAGGAACCCAATCACACAAACAACATCAGCTGTGATGTGCATGGATGCGAAAACAAAAAAGATGAAAAAGAAAAGAAAAAAAGCAGTACGTGTGTTGACAAAATATCCTCGATAACCACCTACGTTCAAGCTATTTGAGAGTATCTGTTCCAAGCAGCTTAATCGAAACTTTTTTCTTCTTTTTAATTAGAGTGAAGTTTTGAAATAGTATTTTTGTCTCTATGGAATATTCAAGTATTTTAAGACATGATGTTTAGAGAAAATACAGACCAAACTTCCATTTTAAAAATTTCTACTCCTTACAATTTTGTAATTTTGTTTTGATAAACAAATTTGATGCATGGAAAGAACAGTTACATAAAAGGACGGAAGATGTTCATAGCTACTGTAATCAGGGTAGTTAAAAGTGGATCTGAAAAGATAGGGGGACGATAGGTAACGACATAACGTCACACTGTCTCGCTGCCTATTTTTACCCATTGTAATTTTTAAGGAGCTGGGGGGACGCAGTACATATACTTTGAGGTGGGAGATGGCGTCTTCCCGCGTTTCCAATCACTTTTACCCCTGACTATAATCGTACCATCTTGTAGAACTGTCAAGAAAAAAAAACTTATTCAAGAACAAGCAAACACATTCCAGTTTGTGAAAATTGTAATATCAACAAAAACATTGGAGATTAAATTTGTCCAATGACTATTTAGAAATGTTTTCAGATTCAGAATTGTAAACAATTCTTCTAACATTGATAAATTAGTATGGTGTGAAGTCTGTGACACAGATTTCTGTATAACTTTTGCCCATTCAGATTTTTCAGATTTCATTTAAGAACACATCAATCAATGAGCATTTTAAAGCCCGCGCAAACTTAGGCGAGTTGAGCTCCTTTGGAAATGGAATGAAATACTTAAGTTTTATCCCACGGTTATGCCGAATAGTCTAAAGGGAACGGTAAGGAAATAATGAAATGAAGAAGCTGGGAAGAAACAGGAGAACCTCGAGAAAATCCACGCACATGGTATTTGTCCACCACAAAGTTCACTTGGAACGAGCTGGGATCGAACCAAGGACCTCAAGCACCAGAGGTGAACGCATCGAGCTATTTTGGGTCGATGCCCATGCGTGAATCCTCCACGTGTAGCAATCAGACGCCCTATAGGTCACGGCAGAAAATCAAACATGTGATGGATGCTTTCTCGAGAAATCGAATGCCACCCTGCCTTTATGGGAGTCAAAAAGACATCGACAATAATCTGTTTAAGGACGTGTCTAACAATAATTTTTCTATACTTGTTTGATAGGTGACAAAGCACTTGACCGTGGAGATTGGGGAACGAATAGTACATGTCTTTCTTGAAAGAAGGCTTGCACTTTCCGGAGTACATCTGATGGTGTATTATTCTGTGACAATATGACATTAGAAATTCTCATTAGGGATGATATAATCTCTGTCTGTAGAACGACCCTAATGTATCGGTCACTGGCGAGGTTATTCTCAGTGTGTAACAGACAAGATTGACTCAAGAGTTCCATTATGACGTTCAACAAATGCACGTTGGCAAATTACGCTTTCCATGATAGCGTTTAATGCTTACCCAAACATCACTGTCGGAAGATTGATGCGGGAGTCCTTCGAGGCCACAACTACTCTACACTCAAGCAAAGGTTTCAACACATCTATTATAATCACAGATACTTGTAGTTTCAGGTCAAAGGATGCCGACGCAAACGTATACGCATCACAAGTCCAGCGTTCACTAGTCACCGTTGACATAAACGATACCATATCCTTTACTTAGTATCGAGCTAGAGCTGTATACGACACTGTGCGTTACTGTAGATCAGCGTTTCCCAACCGGTGTGCCGCGAAAGGGCCGCTGGTGTGCCGCGAGGAATCAAAACAAAATTATTAATTTTATAGCAATCAAATTGCAAAACGTAGGGAAAAATGTATATTTGTATTTCACATTACTATGAACCTCCACTATAAATCTACAATTTTAAATTTGATACCGGGTTACTGTTCTGTATATTTCTAACGTTGAAAAAAGTACAGTTACAGAAAGCGTATTTTTAAAAACCTGAGTCTAATATTTCATTGCAATTGTTTTCTATTTCTAATTAGAATGAAAAATAAGCATAATGATTTACCAAGGGGGGAAACCCAGTAAAAGAGCTTTCTTCTCTGTGAGGAGATCAATAATCACAGAAAAAATATCGCTGTGTTTTATATTTACAAATAATAATGCCTATAAGTGTGCCACGAGAATCCAAGTAACACCCGTAGTGTGCCGCAAGTTGAAACAGGTTGGGAAACGCTGCTGTAGACGACGCTACGGCCATGCGAGCTGAATGTCTGCCATCTCGTAGTGGTGACATTGTGTGGTTCTCCGTTCATGCTATTCTTTGTTGTACATTTGTTCTCCCCCCCCCCCCATGCATTACTATCATTACTCGAATGATATGTATCCTACTTCCACTAACCGTCTTCTGATAGGTTGAGTATAAGGTCCCGTTAGAACGCAATCGTTTGTTTTGTATTATGTTCCAATGGTATTAAAACGTTTGCTTACATGTTCCCTGTTCGTTTCTCCATTTCGCACTATGTGAGTACTTAGAAAATTAATCTCTCGTAGTACTGCTCCAACATTGAACAGAGAGTGTTGTGGGCAAGCGTTGATATTGTAATCATTCGTACACCTAGCCTGCCGTGAAAATTCTGCAGAAATGTTGAAGGAATCCCATGTTTAAGACAATATGTTTGAGCAGGAAATGTTTATAATGTAATCAGAACAGAATCGTCGCATATTTTGTCAACATTTTTGTCTTTTCTTCCTGGTTTGCAATGTTTACAAACAGAACTATATATATCGAATCAGGTAACTAATCTCAAATATAATTAAGTGATGTTACTTGAAGAAAAAAATATTTGATTCAAGATTTGAATGGATTTCCTCATATCTAAAAAATTAGATATTAGGGTAAAACTACGGCACTTTTGAAAAACGTATTTTTCATAAGAAAAACTGAGATATTTTAAAAATTCCGCGAACAAAATCAATCTAGTATTTAAAAAATAATGTCACAAAAACCTTGCTTTTGAAAAAGAGTCACCCAACTGTTGAAGGAATCCCATGTTTAACACAATATGGTTGAGCAGGAAATGTTTATAGTGTAATCACCGATTAGAATCGTCGAATATTTTGTCAACTTTTGTCATTGAAGATCGATTGTTAAGTTACATTATAAAAGGTATTGTAACTTTCATTATCCTAATGGCAGAATGATCAATTTATCGAGAGCAGTGTTGCCAGATTTGGTACAATTGTACCAAATTCGGCACTCTCTGTCACTCATCAGCCCGTTGGCACCACGCTGGCATTTTCAGCTTTTTTGGTGAAAAATTTGACAAAATTCTACCCAATTCAACACCATTTAACAAATACTTGCCACATTTTCAAAAGTGTCAATAAGACTTTTCTTACATCTCACGTTACTCATAATATGTGTTGGACTCTTAAAAAAAATACCTTTAAACATTCATTCTGTGACGTTTCACCTTATAACGCTACAAACTTTGTGTGGAAAATTCGTAATTCGAACTATACCAGGAAACGCTAGTTGGACGCGTCCAACCCGCGTACGAAGGAAACGAGGAAACAGTGTGGTGAAAATTTTAACTATATATATATATATATATATATATATATAAAACTGTGACTTAACAAAGGTAAGCAACATGGAAACTGTCTTAGTAGGAAATTAAATTTTTGCTTGTAAACTGAAGATCTCAAATCAATTAGATCCACACTTGCAGGACTTTCAAATTGAGATGGGTAGCCCCCCCTTTTTTTTAAAAAAAAAAAATAACTGTTATCTGGGAGATTTAATTAATAAATTTGAGTGATTTCGAAATTGTGTGATCTTGTCAGAAATGCTTATAAACTGAGACAATAAGGATTCCTAAGTTAACAGACCGGGATGACCAGAGAAAGAGTAAAACAGAGACTTATCTCGTATTAAGATTGTTTTAAATGAAATTTACTAGAATAGAAGTAAGCCTTATTTTAATTATTTATTTATTTTGAATACAGGGCTCATAGTGGTCTGGTCTCTTGTAAATAGTTGAAAAGTGACCAAAAGCACACGAAAAAGTGACCAAACAGTGACCAAAAGCACATGAAAAAGTGACCAAAATCTCATTATGCCCCCTTCTCCGTTTTTCAATTTCTCCATCACCTTTCTCTTTGTTTGTTGTTTTGTTTCATCTTTTCTTCTTTACTTCTTTTTAAGCTTCCTCCTTTTTAGGTTTTCTAAGTATGCTTTATAGTTACGGTAAGCAGACTTAGCAAATGTAAGAAGCTTCTGAGTAAGTGGAACCAGTTCTGGTCTATTTCCGAATTTCTTCATCCTAGACATTATATTTAACTTAGCATTGAGAGTTCTCAAAGCCGTGAAATATTCAAATTCATCACATAGTCTTAAAAAGAACATACAAGAAGCATAACACAAGACGAATATGATGAACCACACAAACACACACATACAACGTTGAACGGAGCATTAACTATTACGAGAGAAAACTAAAAGCTTATTATGATAGAAGAAAGAATAGACATAGAAGGGTTCTCAACCTCACTTTGAGAGCTTAAGCATCCACCAACCATCCAGTGTGCTTTAGAAAGAATAAAAGCTGAAGTGAGAATAAAGCTGACTGTTTTATATGTGGCAGCAAGTACTGAAGCTTTCAGAAGAGTAATGAGTAACAAGTTTCTGCCTTTTTACATTTATTTTTTTAAAATATTTTTCTTAGAAAACTGCCAGTGCAAAACATAAATCACACGAAAAAGTCACTTTACCTCCCAAAAAAAGTAACTTTTAGTGACTTTTTTTTTAAAAAAAAGTAACTTTTAGTTAAAAAAAAGTGACTCGCTATTAGATTAGGATTAGGAATTGAATTTCTGGGCTTTCTGCATATATGGACATGCTAGCCCGTCTTTTAGGGGTGATATTCCTCCGCGATCACACTGCCCGGGGAATTGGGGACGAAGAAAGGAACTGGGAAGAAAGGAAGCGGCCTGGGATTGTTATGTAAGGTACCATCCCGGCATGGTGAGAATGAGGAAAACCCAAGAATACGTCAGTCAGCAAGGTTGGCCTGAAAAAGCATTTACATTTTTGTCCGAGTGTCCCCACCGGGAATCGAACCCAGGATCAAATTCAAAAGTGTTAGCGACAAACAAGCAAGGTTTTTCAAGTGTCACACTGCGATCTGCTTGAAACTCCTGGAGTGAATAAAGGAATCAAAAGTAGAACATACAAGTTTTATTATACTTTTGTGTGTCCTACTTTTGATCCCTTTATTCATTGCAGGAGTTTCAAGCAAATTCCCATTCTGCGTTCCTAGTTACGGCCTTGCTAAAATGTGTCATATTGCAATATGTTCGCACTTTAGGGGATGTTTGCCCCCCTTCATCCTCCACGTTGGTCGATATGAAAAAACACATATGTCCAACTTTTGATTCCTTTATTCATTCAAGGAGTTTCAAGCAAATCGGAGTGTGACACTTGAAAAACCTTTCTTGTAAGCTATATCTCTATTTATTTTGAGATTTAGTGAAAAACTGACCGAGACTTCGGGTCTAGTTTCGACTTTGGCTCCTCTTATTTAAGAGCAAAAGCAATAGTAGATATCAGAGCTAGGAATTTTAAGGCAGTTTTCATAGAAAACAAGGGAGTTTCGTTTCACGTTGTGGAACAGTAAATTTCCAAACTAAGCAAATTCAATATTCAAACCGGAGGTAGTATATTTATAACTTCAATTTCCGGCTGAAATAGACGGATAATATAAGAGATGGAACCTGTTCATCAGATACTGGATCTACATCAAAAGTAATTTCTTATTATCTCTTATAATTACTGTTATGAAGAAATCAATATTCATGCTTGAGTTGTATTAGTTTTTAGTAGTTTCAGATTCCGCACGAGAATAAAGCTTAGATAAAATCTATTCATGGGATTTGAAATCCATACAAAAGAGTTTGTCATCTTCTTCTTTACCATTCCCTCCTTATAGAAGTTAATGTTAGGAAGAGTAGAAAATTGGATTATTAGATCTGGAAACCGCTAATTTGCCACACTTTCGGTTTTCATAGAGAAAGAAAGGTCGAGATGAAAGTTATTCTTGGAAACGCTTAACCCATATCAAAATGCATTTTTTTCATATTTCTTACCGTTTTCGTTCTATAGAGATCAATATTGAAATCGGAGTTATTAATAAATTTGTACCACTTTCGGTTGAGTAGAGAAATACAGTTGGAGACATTTCTTCACACGTCGAATTGATTAAACGCAAAACTTGATTGCTATCTCTTTCCATTTTTCTCTATGGCATTGATATCGAAAATGGTTAATTTCTGCTTCCAGTTTGATATATATATATATATATATATATATATATATATATATATATATATATATATATATATATATATATATATATATATATATATATATATATATATATATATATTGTTTAACGCCCCACGATTATGTTCTTTAGGCTAAGGGAGACGCATAATTAAGGCAAGTGAATTATGATAAAAGAATTGGTAAAATGAGTTGAGTTGAGTTGATTGTATGCGCCCTTTCAGCAGCAAGGCTATATAAGACGGGGGCCTACTGATTAACGTGGAATCCGAACCACATGAACCACATGAACATGGGAATCGAACCCGGGTCTCCCATGCCAAAGGCGCGTACACTAACCTGCTTAGCCACGAAGGAGCTCATTTGGTGAAATGAGAATGTGGGAGGAAACAAGATTACCCCGAGAAAACCAACGAACTTGATGCTCTCCATCATAAGCTGGGATCGAACCAGGGACCCAACGCAATACAGATAAGCGCTGTACCACTGAGCCAAGGTGCTCCCCTTACTTCCAGTTTGAATACAAGTTTTAATGGAGGATATAAAATTTATTGTTCAGACGCTTAATTTATTCCAAGAAACCGTTGCTTCTTATCTCTTTATCGATTTTTTCTATGATAATCAAAATTTAAACCGAAAATAGTAATAAATGCCTACTATTTATGGTTTTAGTAATAGAGAGATGTGGTTCAAAATTGTATCTTTCCCTGTGACACTGAATCGATTACTACGAGTCGCCTCTTACTATCTCTAACCATTTTTATTCTATGGTGATCAGCGTTGAAACACAAAATGGTAAATTTATACTACTTCAGGTTTTAATACAAGGCTAATAGAGGCGATGAAACCTAGTGATGGGACGCTGAATCGACTCCAAGAAACCGTTTCTTGCTACGGCGCTCGATGTTGAAACCGAAAAAGGTTAATTTCTACCACTTTCGGTTTGAATAGAGAGTTAATGGATAAGATGCAACTTATTATTGGGACGCTGAATAGGTTCCAGATAAACATTTCTAAATATCTCTGACCGTTTTCGCGTTGATATCTGTCAACAGGCAGACAGACATATCCGTTCTATAATAAGACTCCCGATACTCACGCATAGCACAGATTGAAAATCTGAAAAGAAACTTTACTTTTCTGAGCCTGAGTAAGTAGTATGTTTACTTCCCTTTTAAAGGTCGTATGTTTCCTGTTAAGCTGAACGTCTTATATAGTACTTACTGGTTCTTGAAAACGTAGCCAAACTTCAAACAAGCAAATAAGTTTATGTCTAAACTAGTGTCTATGAAGTAACATCTACTTGTGATAAAATCATAGAACAAGAATCGAATCATAGTTCAATAATAATAATAATAATAATAATAATAATAATAATAATAATAATAATAATAATAATAATAATAAATATTCGATGTAAAGTCCCACTATTAAATCGTTTAGTGAAGAAATTAACTGACTTAAAAACTCGATGCTAGTTTAATATACTCTTGAGAAAGAAAAATAAACCATATCCTTTTACTTTATTTTCTTCCCCAAGTTTACAGAGGCTAGAACCAAACCAGAAACTTTTTATACGAAACAACAGGTTTACCAAGAAGCTGTCGTTCCCTCTTACTGGTTTTAGAAGTGGCAGCAGTAATATCGTTAAATTACTTCATATTCCTCTTCACACAAAATGCAAGAAATATAATATTTGTAGGCGAAAATTACGCGTACAGCACAGCAATTATTTAAAATCTTATGTGAGTTTCAAAATTTTTAATGCAAATTCTTGTATATGTATGACCCTTTTATTATGTGCTGGAGGAAACTCTCGTCTCTGCAACAATAAATGTGGTAATGTAAGAGCGAACTAATTACCCTACTTTCACATATATAGCCGCAACAAGAGTCATGATAATCGTATAATTGCAATGCACACGGCATGACTATTCATGCTTAAGAAGTTCATGGTTAGTTTCTTAATTATGTGTACACGGATACATGCACAAAACATGCTTGACATATATGTATATAATTTCTCTTGCGTATCTTCTTCCGCATACTATCTTGGCTGCACAGTTTATATAAACGTAGCTTGTTATTTTTGGAACCTCTAATGATGCTACGCTACATTTAAAACAAATTTAAATTAATGCAATGAAGTACTTTGTGAGACACACTTACCAGCCAGAACATATGACCACCTATCTAATATCTGGCATATGCAAATTTGGCTCGCAGGACGGTAGCAATGCGGAATGTCGTGGAAGCAATGAGACCTTAGTAGCAATGAGACCTTAGTATATATATAAGGTAAATAGGGGAATATGGGCGGAATGAAGGTTTCCTCCTCGTAGCACAGCAAGATGAAATTTCTTGTTGCATGGCTTGGAAGCACTGTTGGAGTCTTGATGGAAGAAAATACAACAAAATACAATAAAATGACAATATTTTTTAACTTTAAAATGGGGATGGCCAATTTTGGAACTTTTACTTTCTGGAATACGGAAAGTGAAATCGGAAAAACTCCGGAATTCTGAAAATACCGGACTTTAGAAAATTTCAGATTTCGGAAAATTCCCAAATTCAAAGAAACTTCTGAATTTTTCCGAAATCCGGAAATTTTCTGAATTCCAGAATTTTCCGAATTCCGGAATTTATCTGAATTTCAGAATTTTTCCGAAATCTGGAAAGCGAAATTTCCTTTCTGGAATCCCGATTGTGGAAAATTTTAGCCACCCCTACTCTAAAGGCAATGAGGCCACTCGAAACGTGCATTTACAGCTTAACATGAAATCCGAACCACATTAGCTTCCACGTCAGGGATTGAAGTCGAGCAAGCATAGATTAGTGGCTAGCGTTCTTACTTCTTGTCCTCGAGGTGAAAAGAGAAATAAAGTTTTCTTGCCTCGTCTCGTAAACCTTGTAGAAGTTTCATCTCTTCTTGTTTCTCAAAAAGTGTTTTTTTCGTCTCTATATGTACACTCATGTCCAAAATGATTGTCGCATATCTATAACTGTCTTCTTGTAAGAATATAATTTGATAATGATTTTGCACGGTACTTTTAATACTCATACTATGTGTATAACCGGGAAATGTATATTTGTTGTAAATTTGAGTTAAATTGATTTTGAGTTTAACGTCCCTTTTCAGCAGCGAGGTTATATGAGACATGCACCTACTGATTAACGTGGAATCCGAACCACATGAGCTCCCACCAGGAATTGAACCCGGACCTCCCACGCCTCCCACCGCTTAGCCACGGAGGAGCTCTGTGGTAAATTTCATAGGAAAAGAATTATAAATACGAAAATTAGAATGAGTGAAACAAAATGTTGCTAAATAGACAAGAAAGTTTTATTTTCGTTTTATTGTTCTTATTTACTGCTCTTTTGACATGAAATTTGCTACATGCATGTCTTTTGTCGATTATACACATACTAACATTATAAGAAATACGGGGCGAATTCGTTATCAAGTTATATTCCTACAACAACATATTTATAGACATGCGACAACAATTTTGGACATGAGTGTACATTAATATATTTATTTTTTTGTAAATAATCTTAGAAGAATTTTCACTTTAGAATAGGAAATACAAATATTATGTAGGGATAACTGTTCAATAATTAGTATTAATTAAGAACAAATAAACATCCCCTAGTTCTTCAATCAATGTTCATATCCAAACAAACATAAAAGTTGTTCAAAGTACAAAACTATAATAAATGACCATAACAAGGCAAGTTTTCGGAGTATGCCCAACTTGGAAAGGTTCGCTTCAAACGTTGATTTCTGATGTTTTATTGTGTTTTTTACTATTGTTATTGTTATATATTTTTATTCTCATATATTTATTATTTTATTTCTTTTATTAGATTTTTACTTCCCTTTTGCAGCAGCAGTTTTGTTATATTTTGATAAATTGATTTTTAACTTTAATTACAGCAGTCGTGTTGATCGTGACGGGGACAGATAGCGTCATTGCCCATTAAGCCTCAATTAATCAATCACTCAAAAATATTGTCTAAAGTTCTGACCCTTTACTGTTGTCCACGAGAATTGCAAAATTTCTCGTTTCGGGTCGAATGTAAAACTTTACCTCTTGTCTTGAAAATGAGACGAGAATCGAGATGAAATGATAAATTTCTCGTCTCGTGACAACAGCGTTCGGGATGTTTCTGGTTCGAAACTGGTGACTACCTGTCCTGAGTTTTTTCTCATGGTTTTCCCTCATTTCTACCAAGTGATGGTACTTTTAAATGTAAACCTTGGCCGACATCGGTTCCAACTGTTGTTGGTGACATGAAAAATTAAGTGAAATCTTCATTTTAAAGCAGATGTGCACACAGAAAATTTTGTTGTTGGGGGGGGGGGGGGGTCCAATATTATAATTCGCTACGTCTATGTGATATTGAACAGGCTTTTAATGGTTATTAATCTCTACCCGATAAGTAATTTTAAAATACTTCCACCTATATTTTCAGGGGGAAAAAATGATAGAACTAGATTGTATTTATACGAGAAAGAGTAGATAAAGTGTAAAATCAAATTTTCATGCTACATCAATCATTTCCCTGTTAAACAACTATAGTTTTATTAAGAAAGTGTACAAATGTTTTTGAATTAGAAAGGTTTTGAAGGATCCGGGCCCGGTAGACCCCTTCCCCATGGGTACGCCCCTGTTTTAAGGTCCCATGATTATGAGGTTTATTCTAAAAGAGACGGGTGAATAATTGTATAAAGTAAATAATTGTAATAATTGTAAAAATGTATTTTTAGAACTCACGAATTATACAAATCGCTGGGCAAAGCAACCTTTATTTATGAAATAATAAATGTGTGACAATTTCACCAACTAACTGAACATATTAGCTTCATCATACACATTTATTATTTCATAAATAAGCGTGTATTTGCTCAGCGCTTTGTATAATTAGTGTTAGTTATTCTAGATAGCAAAGCTAGTATGGATCAGTTAGTTATTGAATTTTTAGAGCTTTTTTTTTTTTTTTTTTTTTAAAAAAAAGCGGGAATGGAACACGAAACCACGTGCATAAAAGGTGTACGCTCTAGCCAGTAGACTAGTTTGGAAGTCTCATTATTGTTGCTGTTAATTGTTGTGGATCTTGATAGTTTCAGGGAAAATTGCTTCATAGATCATACCTTAAAGTTCGTTAAATAAATAAACCCTATTTCCTGCTCCAAAAGGTAATGTAATGGTAATCACTAAATTACAATCTTATTTGAGAAAAAGACCAAATATTTATATTGGACTACCTTTGGAAGATCTATGAAAACACTTCTAAAATTATATTTTTAATGCATATTACATGTCTTACTCTGTTTTATTATTAGTGAATTTTTATCTTTTAAAAAATTTTTCATTGTATTCCTGGAATGAAAACAGATTTCTAAAAGAAAAAAATATATGCTGGAAGCTGGCAGTTCTTTTTTAAGAACTTGTAGGCTGAGCAGAGCGATTCTGATGACCTCATGACCTTTCAGTCTTCTTTCGTTGCACACTGACCGAAAACTTCGAGAGGGGAAATCTTTGCAGGTTGTGTGCTTAAAGGGCGGTACTACGCCCGCCTCTCTTTCCTCCAGAGCTTTTCCACTCAACATTTTTGCACACGTAACCACAATAGTATTTGTCTAGGATCTAGGATTTGTTCTATATAAGCGACGGGGACTATGAACTCTCTGCGTGTCATTTCCCCACGTCATTTGTTCAAGTCTGCAAGATGAGGGCCGTTTTACTTTTACTGTTGGTCGGTTTTACCGCCCACCTGGTGGTCGGCAGAGTAACCAGAGGAGCAGTTCCAGGTAATATGTTTTTTCTTTCCTACATCCATGAATAGCTAAAGAAACACAATTTTCTCTTCTTTTTATTCTTCTTTCTTTTCTTATGTCTCAGCATTGCAGTATTTACATTATTCAAAACAACGAAATAATTTTTACTTTCTTTTTTTGTTTTGTTCCTTTTTGAATTTAAAGCTTTGTTTTGACCTCGCAATATCTCTTCATTGTTGTACATTGTAGGATTTTTCACTAAACAACAGATAAATTTACAGCCATTTACAATTAGCATTATAGAAAGAATACTTACAGTTGCTATTCAAATAGACCAGTGGCGGGTCTTGAGGGAAGTCACATTGGTAGAAACTTAAACTGTTATCGCTTCAAGTTAAGGGAAGAAGGCTTTGCTAATATATCAATTGTTAAGTTTTCTTACCTCTGTTTGAAGCGATTGAAGTTTATTTTCTTTCAATGGTGACATCCCACAAGAGCCACCACTGAAATATGTCACTATGAACCTAATTTTTATATCAGGTTTAAATATCGGTCATGATTAGATAATTGTCACCTGTATTTTATTATTACGCTTAACTATAATTAACACTGAAATGACGGGAAATTTGCGAGTCCTTCTTCGTAATTTTAGTATCTTGGTTTCTGTTAATATTCAGTTTATTTTCTTACATTTCTTGTTCGTATTTAACGTAAAGTATTCAAATGTGAATAGAATCGTGGTAGTGCAATCGGTAGAGCAGCTACCTACCAGTTGGCCAAACTGAGTTCGATCTCCGATAATGAAGAATTTTGCTTTTTTCCCCTTCTTTGCTTGTTGCAATGCAGTTCATGGATACACATAGCATTTTTGAAACGAATAACTAGGAAACACCGGGTTTAAAAGCGACCGGATCGTCTATCCAGCACTTCCGTCTTCTATGGCCTATATTGAAAGTTATATTAAAATATGAACAACAGTACCCATAAAATAAATTTCATGAACAATATATATTATTATTACTTTATAATAAACAATTGTTATCGTAGTTTACAACAATTATGGTCTTCAAACTTGTGATTTACTTCATTTGACTCTTGATTTTCCTAAAAGTAACTTGATTCTTCCATTCTTAGAGTATATAATCGTCGTACTTCGAAGATAGGAAGAACAAGTTATTTTTGAAAAGCATTGGAATTATGTAAATTAAACAAATCATTGTATTTGCTCATTAGCCTTTTACATGAAAGACGCGGGCTCGATTCCGGATGAGAGTTTATGTGGTTCGGATTCCATGTGACGTCTGTTTAGTACCTAGGTCATATTTGTTTTTTTTTCTTTTTAGCCTGTTTGTTTATATAAAGAGGCCGCGATGGCTTAGTGATGGAGCGCTAACGTTTAGAGAGTCGGGTCCCTGCTTTGATCCTAGCTCGTATCTAAGTAAACTTCTTGCTGAATGAGAATTGTGGTTGTTAGTTTTCCCAGCGTTCTCCCGCTTCCTTCCACTTTATTCATTTCACCATTTCAATCATCATAATCAGCACCATCTTCTTTAGCCTCGGAGGATAATTATGAAACGTTAAACTAGAATTGACGTTTCCACTTCATTTATATGTAAAAGTATTCCTTCCTTTCTTTTCTTTAACCTCAACTGAAATTTCTAACGGTTTGATTTTATTGTAATGTCTGTTGCTTTGTGAAAACGATTTTTGTAATCTTTTACTTTGATAGTGTTGAGCACATAAGCTAGCCTTGATTTTTAACCCATTAATTTATGTGAGAAATAATTTTCCTGTTTTCTATTAAATGAACTTCTATTTTAATGATTGTGACTTTATTGATTTCTTTTTCAAGTCTAAATAAATGCCTCTTGCTTAGTCGAAAATTAATTTGTATCACTCGTAAATTTTATATTATTTAAATTAAATTGAATTAATTAATTAATTTCCACAAAGTAAGGAACATTTAAATAGATTTGAAGAAAAAATAAGTAAAATCAAATCATCAAAATATTCAAGTTCATTTCAAAGAAAGTAGAAAGTTAGATCCCCTCATAAGTCAATACGCTAAAATTAAATATGGCGCAGATATTCCATATTGTTAACATCATATTGTGATTTTCTATGAATTTTGAAAAACCCTAATATATAGTTCAATTTTCACTGAATAGGTAATATTTAAAAAGATCAGAAAATGGAACCAGTAAAATAAAACGGTTAAAATTTTGTTAATTTGAATGAAAAGAAAGAAAAAAAGAATAGTTCACCATCGTAAATGAAGCAATTATTAGAAACCGTGTATTGAAAAAGCATTGTCTATTATATTACATTAAAAAAATCAGAAATTCACAGGAAAGACAGGTTACTATTCTATCATTCTTAAGTTGGGTGATTGGTTACATTAGCTCAATAGTACAGCGCTCACCTCTGGTATGTGGGATTCTTGGTTAGATCTCACCTCGTGCTAGATGAGCTTTGTGGTAGATAAACACTGTGCACTTACATTTTCTCGGGGTTCTTGCACTTCCTCCCACTTCCAAAGTTTTCTTAATTACTATCATTTCCGTCTTTCTTAGTCTTGAAGCATAATCGTGGTACATTTAACTAGAAAAAATAAATTCGGCGATGGGTAAAACGAGAAATATAGTTAATTGAAACTAAACGATAATTGGTTGTCTTTATAATATTTTAGAAATATTGTTATTTTAGGACAAATTTTATTTATTATGTTTATTAACACTAATATAATTTGAGAACGCTGGATTAACAACACTACTAATTTTACTGATAGTTATGATTTTACTGTAAAAATTTTCCAGTTAATCTTTGCAAAAATTAGATTAATGTGTAATTCGATTTTACTAATCACATTCAAATGACACAACTAATTTAATAAATGTTACTTAGAACAGATTGGAAAAAAAAAATACAACACTAAAATTATATTTCAAATTAAATCAAAATTATTGTTGTTTCCTGTTTACCACTATAATAATTCAATAATAACAAAGGACACTTTATTTTAATGTTAACTGTATATCTTATGTTATATTAATGGTAACGAAACAATGATCAAAGACTAGGGTGGTAAACTGTGATTGGTTGTAATTTAAGCATAATGTAGTCGACCAATGTCGAGTACTCTAGTCGCTCGATTAATATTTCACTTTTTAATCATTTAATTCAAACACTGTTATTTTTCAATCATTTTCTTTTCTGTGATCATTTAACAGAAATATTCTATATTTTTCAAACAAGTATTTTCCTTTTTTCTCTTTAATAATTTAAAGCAAATACTCTTTATTTTTCAATCAACTTTATTTCCCATTTTTTACCTTTGATTATTTAGCGCACACAGTATTATTTTTTAATCAAGTTTTTTGTTTTTTCTTCTGTTTAATTAAGTTGTATTCGATTCCCAGCAAGGGGTTCCTCGAAACAAACTAACTTGCAAAGTCATATAGTTGCCTGCAAAATAAGATGTTCAACTACATAATTTGTTTTCCAATAAACTCTGAAATTAGGACATCTTTTTGAGTACATATTACCATAGTTTAAAGAGAACGATTTCCGTACAAAATAAGAAGTTGCTCTTTTTTTAAAGAAAAGAAACCTTTTTCTTTATTTTTACTCGCTTCTGTATACACTCAGAAATTCAGTTTCCTTTTAGATCTCTTCTTAGAATTATAAATCAACCATGATTATAAAGAATAACTTTATCGAACAGATCTTGTGAGATTCTTACTGAATAAGTTACGCCGTGTCGTAGGGTAATTAAACTGACTGGCTTGTATTTATATTTTAAAAAAATATAGAGAGAAAATTAGTGTAGGTTAAATTTCAAAGTATTTAAAATACTTTTCTCTTAATTTTTCATTATATGAGTGCACTCCTTCCGAAATTTATGTATCACCGTGCATGTCGTTCTGTTCAGCTTATTGAGATGTATCGATTGACATATGTTAACCCAAGAAAGAAAAAGGAAGGTCAATTTTGCCCGCGAGTTCTTTTTTATTTAGTTTATATGGATTAATATGTATTTAGAATTCTCTGTTTTTTTGTTTTCGTTTCTTTAAGTGAAAGGTTTATTTTCTCTTTATATATATATATATATATATATATATATATATATATATATATATATATATATATATATATATATATATATATATATATATATATGGCGCGGGCCGATTTGACGCGTGCTCTTTGAAGTCATATGTGCTACCCGTTTTTGTGTTCCCAAAAACTACTTTCGTTTGCATTTTTATATCTAAAACTTCTATTGCTTTTTAAAAATGTTAGTTTTCTCATGTATATAAACACTTAGGCTTTCATAGAACTTGTGTAGTGTTAGTTATAATACTAGTTTTCTGCATAGTATTGTAAGAAATTTAATATAATATATAAGCAGTTTAACGCATTGTATTTAGCCTGTTTTTTTACAAATAAAAAGCACAATTCCTCGAAAAGTTTCTTTTTTGAAATTTTGTTAAACACATTAACTCAAGTTGAACAAATATACTTAGAAAGTCACTGTAAACCAGCGCGGTCAAATTTAACCCTCCTCCCCTTGGTCCTTCACGTAGCAGATACGAGCATGGTCTTTCTAGGTTTAATTCTTTGCATATTCTTTTTTTAATCATTAATACTACAGTAGCATTTAACGTCCCTGTCCCTGGTTCGATCCCAGAACAAGTGAGTTTGTGCTAGAAAACGTTGTTTTCATGGGTTTTCGTGGAGTTCTTTCGTTTCCTTCTATATTTCCTTTCCATTATTTACTTCCATCATCATTCATTTTCATTTACTATCCGTTTCTTGTAGCTCAAATGGCATAATCATTAGGCATTAAATTAAAGATTACGTTTCATTTTTATTTACTATTTTAATGTCTGCTAAATCTTTCCTGTGAAGCATTGGCTGTAATTTATCATCGATTAGACGATAGCACATTACCGGAGTTCCATTGTGATTTTAAAGGAAAAGAATATAAATTCTACACCTCATTGAGGATAAGTATAGGAGTTGGTTAAATTTGAGACAATTCGTTTTACAGTTTATTTTTCTCATGTTTTCTACACATTTAATACATATTTACTCACTTAAATTAATATTATCGTCTATATTAACGTTTAAATTCAATAGTTTTTGTGTGAATATTACGCACTTTCCGAACTCCATTCATGCTGTATGTAAATTGCCATAAATTCCCCATCTCATCATGCTCATTTGTATTTAAATGAATGTAACTAAGAACTTTTAAGGTTAAGTCCTAGTAAATAGGTAAAAAAATTCTAAAGAATTAATTGGAAGATACTTAGAATTAAAATTTAGATTAACCATACTTTGATTTAGGTTATTTATATCTCATAACTATGATGTGTGTACTGTTCTGTTCTTAGTGACAAAATGAAAGGCTGAATGGGTCATGTTTTAATGTCTTCCCATCTTAATTGGTGTAACAACTGGTTGGTCTGAGTTTGATAACTTAATACAGAGGGACACGTTGTTATTATTGGTCACTAATGACATATTTTTAACGCCATAAAAGTCATTTTGTTTTCAATTTTCCCGAAATCTACACATAAGAATTCACCTTCAAGCATCCAATTGTGTTCAGTTCAATAAAATTTAACGATTTTTATTTGTATCATCTTTAGACATTTTTTTAAAATTGTAGGTTATTTTTCAATTGATTGCTGAGCATCGATATTATTGTAATTCAATTAAGGTGAAAAAACATATACCTTCAAGTCTTGCAAATTCTTCTTTACACATGTACGAGATTTCAAATTTATGTGGATTTCGAAAATTTTAAAGCACAACTTAGTGTTTAAAGAGAACCTTACATTAGATAATTTTTTTAAAAAAATCGCTTGACTTCCAAAGAGCGTGTCCAGGAAAGTATTAAGGTGAAAGCACTAGTTATGCAGATAAATACTATTCCAAAACTTTAATTTCTCACAAAGATCTTGAAAAGAGCGAGGTATTTATTTATTTATATATTTTTGATGATTTGTATAAAACTTTCACTTTCTTATAACGTAGCCTTCACTCATATAGCCAGGTGCAATAAGGAATGTTTAGTATTCTGCTTTCTGATTTTTTGCTTTCTAAATATTACATCTTGAAAGTATACGTAACGAAGACTCTCCCCTCTCACTATTTTAAAATTAATTCAATTACTATTTTGTAGGTTTTCCAAGTCATATTAATCAGATGATTATCCCGTTTCTTCAGACAAAATTTAAAAGAATCTGAAGATTTTATTGTATCATTGGATAGGAACGGGTTCAATGTTAATTTTATTAGTGCACGGGTTTATAATATAAATAGCTTTGATAATAATTACGAAATTTAATTTACTTAAAACTTAGTGTTTATTTAGAACGGTATCTCAAGTTTTAAACATTACAGGGACTAGGGGTTAATTATATGAAATAACTCACTAATAGACGTTAATTTATTCACAATAATGGAATTTATATATATAAGTAAACTATATCCTCTATAAAACAATACATATAATAACATTTAGAAGCTTTTAAAAGTTTTATTATATTGCAATTAAATTACATATTTCGCCCTCTTGTTTTCTTATATTTATACCATTGCATATTTGTTCGTTTAATTTAAGTTTAGCGCCCATTTTAAGCACCAAGGCTGTATGAGACTAGGTCTAGTTTAAGGTGGAATTTAGACAACTCTAGTATGTTTAATGTTCTTCTACCAGGAGTCGTACCCGGGACTTTGTGTACCAAAAGTACTCGCGCTAGCCACTATAACCAGTGAGAAGGTCGCTATAATTTATTTTTGCATTTGGCTAATAGGCCTATAATTAAATTAATTACATTGTTCATTAGGTAAACTTTTTCATCTTAGTTTGAATAACTGCATTTTTAAGAAAATCTCACAGATGGGTCTAGTAATTCAATTCTAATAAATATTTGAACTAAGACCGTGCTGAAAAATCAATAGTTCGATCCAAAAAGTACTCCGGTTGTTTACTTTCAAACCATGGTCGAAAATCGTATGACGTCATAGTTAATTTCAATATATGCTAATGAACAATAAGCAATTTCTAGAATTATTATTTCAACTGTTCATAGTATTAAAAGAATTACATTGAAAAATGTTTGTACTATATTTCCGTTGATACAGTATTTATTATTATTATTATTATTATTATTATTATTATTATTATTATTATTATTATTTCTTAATGAAAATATACATCATGAAACTCAACAAATAAAAGTTTTCAAAGGTTTTAAAGTAATATTAAAAGAATTCATCTTTGGGTCTTGGTGGTTCAGTGATAGAACGATCATCTTTAGTGTGTGGTTCTCCCCCGCTTTTTTTCATTCCAGCGTTTCATTTAGTATCATCATAACGATTCTCTGCTCAGCGACACACAAAGGATATTTTGGATATTAGAATGATAATGATTATTTTAAAATATCAATTAAAAATCATAATGACAAATGTTGAATTTAATGCCAACAGTATTTCTGATACTGTACATCACTGTAATAACAACAATTGAAGAGAACGCGGTTTGTCGATAGTCTCAAAACATATACTAATTTCTTTAAAACGTGAGAAAGTTGGTAAATATTATTTTTTGTGCTAGCTCCTCTACCTTTCCAATTGAGTCAAAACATTAAACGAAGCCATAATCATTATTCTGTTATTATTATTATGCTTTTTGAATAACCATTTGAACATAATAATAGTCTAACAATAAGTCATACGCACTACTGCATGCACAGCTAATCTTGAATCACTGGATATATCTGTGATCATAATCAGTATTTGTTGTATGTATTGTACTGTAATCCAATTGCTTTGTATATCTGTTTGAATTGTTGTAATTGAGCATAACCAGTGCTTATTGTTAGCTTGTGTATGTATGGCACATGAAATGCTAGACAATGTCAATAGCAAAACACACATATCCCTAACTAATCATCGAAACCAGATACAGTAGTCTATTAATAGTGTAAACAAATATTGTCACAATGGTGTTGGCAGGAAAGGTAATACTGTTGGTGAAACGTTTAACACGTTGACGATACGCGAGTGTGATCATTTGGAAACATTTTATTTCTTTCATTTTCAAAAATCCTAGCGGTGTTGATTATCTACTTGTAACCAATTTTTCTTTTTTTAACCCATTTTTTGTGCTTTCTTTGAGATCAAATTGATTTTTAATGATTCGTCCTCATGTAAATAAATGGGGTTAAAAACAAAGCTGGTGGAGGTATTTGTTCACCGTTGACAAGTATGATTTTTTTTTAATTTTAAATGTTTAAAGAAAATCATCAGAAAGCATTCCTAGTTCTTGACTTTTTATTTTTTTTCTTCTTTCATCTTACGCCGCGGTGGCTTAGTGATATACCATTCACCTTTGGTGCATGGGGTCCCTGGTTCGATAATAGCTCGCGGCAAATGAACTTTGTGGTGGACAAACACCGTGTGCGTGGGTTTTCTCGAGGTTCTCCCGTTTCCTCCCACTTCCTTCATTTCACCATTTCATTCATTTCTCATCATCACTGTTCCCATTAGCCTAGCCGGAATAACAGTGGGACGTAAAACTCAAAGATTTCATTTCATTTCATTTTCTTTCATCTTACATTAAACATAAAAATTAACATCAGATATTAGATTCTTTAGTGACTTTCTAGACTTCACGTTTGCGGTCAAAATTGCTTTCTTGCCAGTAAATATACACAGAAAATAGTAAACAAAAAGTGATTGGCAGGGAATCGAATAGAAGTCTATATTTATTACTTGCCTAGCAACTACTTGATCACTCACCTTTCAGCAATTTCTGTGTAGTATTTTTTTCTTTCTTTCTTTTCTTTCCTTTTTTTGTTCCAGAGAACTTTGATGTTTTCGTGATACTACAATATACAAAAATAGTGCATTAGTTGAAATAGTTTTTAATAAAATTCTCAGCAACATCAACGATCTCGAAATTAATCACTCTTAAAAAAGTTGCAGATCTTATATTAAAAGTCAATCCGCAAATATGTGTTGCGAGTCAGTTAAAAAGGCACCTAATTTGCAACAACCATTAATACAGTAAACCTCTTTTATATCAACTTAGTTTCATTCTTCCATGGTCTACGTTTTGTCATTCAAAATTTATGAAACTTTGAAATTTTGCAATTATTGCTTTAAACTAAAATATGTGTGATACTAACTACGCTCTTTTTTCTTTCTATTGCAGCCGACAAAGAGTTTCTGCTGAAACAAAAAGAAATACTTCAGCTGCTCAACAAAGTACACGAACCAAATAGATTTAAAGAACAAGTGAACCTCGGCAATTCCTATGACCCATTGGCAAACTTAGGCAATTACAAGGTATGTACTATTTATTAAGTATATAATTTAGTATACATTTATTAAGTATACCATTAAAATTTTATTAACAACAATAAGTTTTCGTGATGAGCACAAATTAATGTTATTTTATAAATTTATTTTATAATATATTTTAAAAAAACAAATTTACCTCAAATTAGAAAAGTGCTCATATTAAATACAACGATTTGCATTTTTTGATTCACTTATAGAATAAACCAGTGGTGTACAGAGAATTTCATCAAGATAGGACGAAAGGTTAAGCACCCAAGCTCATATCCCTTCAGGTTACGCATATTTTTATGTGCATATCTTATTACCGCAAAATTTTAATATTTCCATAATATCTTGAAGGGTGGTTGAAATCCTGAATACCCCTTTCCTGAAATTAATTATGGTGCTTTGAACCAGTAAAAGACTCAGTCAACCTATATGACACATGTTTCACTGAATGATGTGCAGTTAACACACCAACTTCTAACGTTAGGATGTCAGGCTTTCTACATGCGTAATCTCCCGTTCCTTAATTTTAGTAGATCATCTCAGTTAAGTATCGAATCTGTAGGAACACCCACAATTCTGTGCTTTTAACAAGGATCGAACTCAGGATTGGGTTTTATGGAAAACAGCAATAAATAATATTCATTTAGTGTTAATAAAGACTTTCAGAATATTGATATTCACATGCACTTATTGTTGGATCAATTCGTTCTTTTCATACTTCTCAAGTCGTTAAAAGAATACTCTGAGATTATATATAGTATTGAAAGAAAAGAAATAGTTGTTTACTTTCCTGATAATTGTTTATTATTATTATTATTATTATTATTATTATTATTATTATTATTATTATTATTATTATTATTATTATTATTATTATTATTGTCATTGTTAGGAGTATAAGTGTCACCGTTAAGAGAACACAACAATTATAGATATCATGCTATCTATTATAACAAGCTATCTCTTATACCATGTTATCTATTATAACAAGCTATCTCTTATACCATGTTATCTATTATAACAATCTATCTATTATACCATGCTATCTATTATAACAAGCTACTATCTATTATAACAATGTATCTATTATAACAATTTACGAAATACATAAATAAATAAACAACACACTTTTGGCAAAATAGAAACTTTCATAATTAATATTAGTAACGAATGACATGCCCTTTAAAGCCACGAGAAACGGTTTTTCTTGATTTTCTCGAAAATTACACAAGAGCTGTTACACTCATCTATATCACTTGGTTTAGCTTAATAAGATCTATCTATTGATGTACATCGTATATTTGGACATTTTTTCCCCGTTAAACGGTAATGCGATACCATTGTAGCACTAAGTAGCTCGAAAGCTAGTAAGCTATTAGATGTGTGTACTCTTTTTTAATGAAGAAATACTGCACGAAATTAATGAGGCTACTTATTTTATTTTTATGTCAGGAGTCTGGGTTTAAAACACAGTTGAGCTGTCTCTTAAGGATATGAAAGTTCTATATAACTTTAGGCTTTGTAAGAAACATTAGATAGGTTAGGTCGGTGCCAACCTATTTTAACATGATGAACACTAGGGAATTAGATTCCAACTAAACTATAAAAGATTGGGTTCGATTAGAGTTTAGCGTCCCTTTTCCGCACTGAGGCTATATGTAACGTGGATCTAAAGCTTAAGATAGGTTCTGAATCACATGAACTCATACCAGCATCAAACCCTACCACGTTAACCATATACCCACGAAAGAACTATAAACTACCAAATAATTTACCAAGATACTCGTATGAGTGTCATTTAATCGCAGATTTGTTTCTTTTAATGATAGTTATTTATCACATATTTGTTTTGGCACATAAATGTTACTGATTCAAGTTACAAAATTAACTAAATAACAAAATACAAAAGCACTATAAAACCATTTCTACCTGTCTTTTCTAGAACAATCTATTGATACCTTAGTTAGATATTACAATGCAGATTTTGCTCCAAACTTAATAACTAGAAGTAAAATCAATAATTTCTTTATTACGTAGATAATTAGGAATATTAGTATTACTAGTAAATCAAGAAAATTTAAATTTACAAAAGGAAGAAATGTTGATAAATGCATGTAAGAATTCGCTCAAAATAGTACACAAATGAAGATAAGAAAAAGGAAATCATGGATGACTTTCTCTAAACTATATTTGTTTGTAATTGAAGTATTCATTAAGAAGTTTAATGTCTCATTAAATGATGCATATACTTTCCTATAGCACCTCTTTCCTAAAAAGGAGGTGTAACTCTGTATCAGGTTGTTAACATTCAAGGTACCTATATTACTCAATAATGCACTAATATTGACTCTTAGTTTTCTAAGACTTTTTCTTACCTGAGAAGAGAAATTGCAACTGCCTACAACTTCGTCAAAAAATTATTTTAGATGTAGATATTCACAAGAAGAATTTCAGTATTTTTTAAAACAAAATTTACTTGATTTCTTACGATTAAATTTTAAGTATTCAGATATCTCAATACATCGGTTCAAATGCCTGTTATCAATAACTGATATACCCTACCATACTTCTCCCTTAAAAGAAAAAAAACAACTTCGTTGGTTCGTTTTGTTCGTTGCACTTTAATGTTTATTCCCTCCTCCAAACATAATGATTCTTACTTCCCATATCTACAACTAAAAATTCCAAATCTACTGTGTGTGTGGTCCCACTGTGGATCGTACCTAGAAACAAGTATATTGAAGTAGAAATTCTCATTATTATTGTTACTATTATTAACTTAAATAATTAACTATATAATATATAATTATATATTAACTTGCATAGTGTAACAGTATCATAATACAATTAAGGAACTGGTTAGACACTTTTCACTAGACTTCCCATCATTTTTTTAAAATAAATAACTCAATATTAACAAACAATATTACCTGTTTTGGAAGGTTGATTAATACCCAGAAAACACTAATAAGTGAAGTAATTGTTTGACTTTACCAATTAAGCATCATAAATTGTGCACTCAATATTCTGGAGCATTTTGTAGAGATTTTCTGATTCACATCGTGTTTAAAAAGAATCTTCGTTATCTTTAACAATGTTAAGTACACACGTCATATTTATTTTTTTACCCCATTGATTTACGTGGGGAACCTTTTTAGCCCATTACTTTTTATGGGAAACTTTTTAGTCCATTGATTTATATGGGGAACTCTTTTAGCTCATTGATTTGTATGAGGAACTTTTGAGCCCATTGATTTATATGAGGAACTTTTTCAACACATTGATTTATATGGGGAACTTTTGTAGCCAATTGATTTATATGGGGAACTATTTAACTCTTTGTGTTGAGAAATGAACTGAAACTTTAATGGTGTAATTTTTACTGATTTCTTCTTCAAGTCTACTTAAATGTCCCTTGTATTCTCAAAATGAACTTGTATTAAATGATATATATAAATGTAATATTATTTAAATTAAATTTTATTATTAAATATTACTATTATATATAACAAAATTTCATTTTCACTAAATTTAAATGAGGGACATTTAAATAGATTTAAAGAATAAATCAGTAAAACAATATAATTAAAATTCAAGTTCATTAAAATTAAGGAAAGGAAAGAAAAATAGAAAAATAATTTCCTATGTAAATTAATGTGCTAAAAGCAAATATGGCGCGAATCTTCAACATCGTTAAGCTATTCGCTAAACATTTTTTCTTTTAAAAAAGAGTAGGAAACGAAATCAAGAAAAAGATCTTAGAAGCGACTTTCGTCTGGAAGACCAAATAACAGCAATGAACGTCAGTATGATCATCAAATATCCCCTCAAAGCGACAAAGACATCTTGTTGACTATCCTGAGTCCATTCGCCACTCTATTACTAGATAATTTATTTATTCTTTAAACTAAAATCACTAAGTATTATTGTTTATCTTACTTACTGTTTTCAGAAAGCGGCTGCAGTCCACCAATTGGTGAAACTTTACAACAATGGTGCTTTGCTTCCACGTGGGGAAATCTTCACTCTCTTCCGTGAACGCGACTTGGAAGAGATGATTTACCTTTTTGAGGCCCTCTTCTATGCCAACGATTGGAACACATTCCTTAGCACCGCTTGCTGGGCTAGAGACAGGATCAATGAAGGACAGTTCGTCTATGCTTTGAGCGTTGCCGTCCTCCACAGAGAAGATACTAAGGTAAATAACTTATTTATACTGTATCTTATGTACGTTAAATTCTCATTTCTATTGAAAAATACTATTCAACTGAAATAATGGATAAAGTGTCTTAACTTATGAATTCAGTTATAATGTGACAATGATTCCGTGAACATTAAGTTACACGTACGCTTAATATATGGATTAACTTCCGATCGAGGGTTACCACAAGTATTTCAATAGTAAGAAGTGTTACCATAATCTCAGGTTTATATTACAATGAAATCAATAATTTTGATTTAACTAGCACGCATCTACTTGTTGACAATCATTTGGAACATACTAAACTTAACTTTTTTTTTCAAAGAGAAACTAAAAACTTGCTCATTATTTGGAATCATTTACATTATAAATTTCAACAAAATTTTAAGCTTTTACATGGATTTTATTTGGCCTATACAAATATCTTTGGAGATTAAATACTGGTATTATGATTTAGAAATACTATAGAGAGCATCGATATGTTTCTATAGAAAATTTTTAATGATATCGTTTCTTTTAAACATTTACGAGCAATAGTTGTAGCTCTCAAGCCCTCAGTTCTTATGTAATACAACATAAAATATTGTTTTCACGAAACAAGGGACATTTAAATAGATTTAATTTGAGTTGAGTTGAATTGGAGTTTAATGCCCTTTTCAACAGCGAGGCTATATGAGACGGTAAATAGATTTGAAGAACTCATCAAAGTCAAATAAGTAAAATTCTAGTTCACAAAAATGATGAAAAACCACTGGAAACTTTCAAAATGTGGGTGTGGAGAAGAATGGAGAGAATTAGTTTGATCGAGCGGAATACGAACGAGAAGGTGTTAGAAATGGTGCGAAAGAAAAAATAATAGTTTTAGATATTATTTAGAAGAGGAAGAGAAACTGGTTAGGACATTGGCTAAGAAGGAACTGTATCATGAGGTACGTGCTAGAGGGTATAGAGACAGGAGAGAAGGAGAGGATAAAGGGGGCTACAATTGATGAACGATATAAAAACAAAAATTGTACGTTAAGACGAAGAGGTAACAGAAGACTGTGAAGAATGGAAACTTCTCAGTTGCGGCAAGTGACATGCGATAATGGAAGAATACCTATAATGATGATTATTTCAAAGAACAGTTTAAAATAATTTTATTTAACATTCTTTACAATTCTTTCTTATTTTTAGTATGTTCAAGTACTACATATGCAATCAATACATGGATCTTGAAAGTAATACTTCTTCTTTCATTCCAGGGCGTTGTCCTGCCACCCGCTTATGAAATCTACCCTCACTTGTTCGTAAACAGCGAAGTAATCCACCAGGCATACAAGGCAAAGATGAGGCAAGAAGCTGCTGTGGTGAGAATGAACTTCACTGGAACCATTCGTAACCCAGAGCAACGAGTAGCTTACTTTGGTGAGGACATTGGCATGAACTCCCATCACAGCCACTGGCATATGGACTTCCCCTTCTGGTGGAAACCCGAGTACGGAGTGGAAAAGGACAGGAAGGGAGAACTTTTCTATTACATGCATCATCAGCTTATTGCAAGGTAAGTACATTCAAGTATGTAAACTGCGGTCAAACGTGTTTAGTTACCCACCAACTTAGTAATTAGCTACGTTTTCTTAACCATTTTGATTATGACAGTTACAATGAATATTCACTTTTGTAACGTAAAATTTTATACGACAATGTTCGAAAAATAGAATAATTTGATCACAGGACAAATGAAATTCTAATCTTGGTCTTGTCATTGTAGTTTAGTTTAAGTTTGACGTCCCTTTTCATCACCAAGGTAATATGGAACATGATCCTACCATTTAAGTCGGAATTCGAATCATCATAATGTATTCAATGCTCTCTCACCTGAGAACTGAAAATAGGATTACGTGGTCAAAACACGCGAGCTAGCAACTAGAATAACTTAGAATGCAATCTTGGTTTCCATTCGTTTGATTTGATTTATGGCTACAACAGTGGATATATTTTTCTTTTTCTTTTTTCGATTTTGCATAACTTTGATATAGTATTTTGTACAAATTAAAAAAAAAACTTATTTTAATTTCTTCACAACCATTTAACACGTAGCATTTAATATATGTAGAATTTCCATTGTACTTCAGGATAAAACCCTAGATTCACCACGATGGAGACACTTGGTAGAAAAAAAAAGTGTAAAAGATTTTCAGGTCAGCTTTTTCTTAAGTGAGGTTTCCCTCTTTATACCAGGAAAATGAAAGAATTATACCTAACATATTGATCTCAGGCCGCTTTTTTCTTCCTTATTCCATTCTTCGTCTCTAATCCCTCGAGCAGTGTGATCACCGAGGAACGTCATCCCTCATACGTGAAGGTCTAACATGGTCATAGATGCCCAAAGCTCAGAAATCTAATTCCTAATCCTAATCTGGATACATCACTGTTGATAGTAGCAATTTTACATAAGACTACATTATAGATAAATAGCATATCTTGTACGGAGCAGTAGCATTGCAAAGAATTTTTAAAGGAGGGGTCAATGAGGGGGGACGCTAAAATTCAAGAGAAAAGTATAAATAAAGAAATGACAATATAGTTTTATAACGATTATTGCATTCCCGATTTATTATAGTAAACGTTTCTTCCTCTATTGTTCAATTTTATCAATTTTCTGTAGTGCTATTGAGCAATATTTTCATTAGTACCAACATGACCACTAGTGAGAAGGAGTAGACGTTCCGAGTAGGCGAATCTTTCCTTTAGCTCCTCCTTTGGATGAGGGTTTGTGTTCCACGTTATACTTTAGACCCCTTTCCACACTGTCGTAATTATGGAAATTGACGTTAAAGGTTCACCAAATATATCAACGATTTTTAAAACCCTTTCAATCAGGTAGCAAGTTTAAAACTAGGAAAATATAATATAAAAATTGTGAAAGGGATATGTTATGCACAAAGCATACGAAATATTATATTAGCACGATAAAATTTAAGATTAGTCAGAGAGCTCCCCTCACACTGTTCGTATATTTCTGAAAGTTTAAGTAGAATGTAACGAAAAATCCTTCCAGTTTCTCAATAGTATGCATGTGGATGGTAATGTTAAATCATTTATCAACTCTTCGATCATCAAGTATTTGTATGCTTTCTTTACTGCTGTTGACTTTCTTCTTTTCTTCTATTTCATTAAGGAATAACTAAGACACACAGCTTTCACAGTCCTCCTCTGGTTTATTTATTTATAGTGTATTTTCAACGTATTCTTTATTTCATTTTTGAAGCACCCTTAGAAAACCTCTTTAGATACCATAAGAAAGCGGTGGAAACAAAATGTATATTTTATTATGAGTGATTTCCTTTATGATAGCCTTGGTCTTGAATTTATCTATTGGTATTGTCCCTTGTAAAACGTGGTTTCATGGTTAGTTGAATGTTTCATCCTATGTTCGTTTAGGTGTTTCTGTGTCCACTTTAAACAGTTTGAATGGTCTCGTTCCGACTGATAAATTTAATAAAACACTGTCATCACCCTCTCTGTAGGTGTTCTCCAGTCACTTGTCGTCCCTTGTGCAAATTGGACTTCATGGACTTTCATGGACTTCAATCCTATGTTAAAATTTTGTTTCATGTAATTGTCGATCTTGAGTTGAGTTGATTTTGAGTTTAACGTCCCGTTCAGCAGCGAGGCTATATGAGACGTGGACCTACTGATTAACGTGGAATCCGAACCACATGAGCTCCCGCCGGGAATTGTCGATCTTAATACCATACATAATTTGTAATCTTCTTCTTTTAAGTGCTACCATATGCTCTATCTAATTAAACATCTAATTAATCTAATTAAACATTTTTTCTCAGATAACATTCTAATATATTTATAACTATTCTCACTATTGTTTTTTTCTCCTCACTATTGTATTTTCTCATTATACAGTAGCGTGGCTTTCAAATCTCTACCAACTGTAGTTTAAAATTTCCCTTTCAAACAACCTGAGTAGCTCTCTTAATTTCGTTTAAATTAGGAGTAAAATAAATATTCCTGGCTACCGAATCACTTGATTATTGGTCTCTTAGACCGAGGCAGTTAGTTCAATCTCACTTGGTGGGTCTCCGGATAAAGTATTGGCTATTTGATTATGGGTATTTACTTCTTAAACTTGTATCTCAGAAAGAAAAAAACTTGACAAATAATCGAACACAAATTCTAATCTGAAACAATTAACTAAATACTGTATAATATTTTTCGATTATAGTATCTTTTCGAGGAAATGGTGATTAAATGTTGGAGCTCTCGCCTCTGGTGCGGGGGACCCCTAGTTCTCTCAGTCTAGTTCTATCATTCTTTTTCTGAAAATATAGCTGGCCGTACTTTACTATTACTTATCGTCTTTTTTGGTATACAAGAACACCGGTTCAATAATGTATAGGTAGTGGCTTGTACATCAGACCCTTCCCACCAAAATTTCTGAGTGCGCGCTTGCTTACACCACTGTAACTTTAGCCGCTATTCTCAATTTCTCTGTCTGGCGTCAATCACGTAATAGTATTTCAAATATAAGTGTACACTTTTTAATATAGATTATTCTTAAATAAAACTTGCTGCAATAGTAGGAGGTCTACACATTCCTTTCAAATATTAACCTCTCTATATGCAAAAAGACACATGTAATTTATCTGATGTGACATGTATTATGGAACACTAGGTTACTACTACATATGTTGAATGTGTTGTAGATTCGACTTGGAGAGATTATCGAACAACTTGCCAGTGGTAAGGCCTTTGGATTGGGAGAAACCAATTGTAAATGGATTCTACCCACAGACTACGTACAGGAAAGGTGGAGAATTCCCTGCTCGCCCAGACAACTTCTACTTCCAGGACTTGGAAACACCATACATCAAAGTGAAGCACATGATCGCCTACTCCCAGAGAATCAGAGAAGCCATCGCTAGAGGAGTTGTTTTAACGGTGAGTAGAAGTAATAAGTACTCTTAACTGTCATAATAATGTACTGCACATACTCGAAATATGTTACATCACCTGTTAGGAATTGAAGGTTTTGGTAATTGTAAAAATATACTAAAGGATTTTGAAAAGTACGTGAAAAAATAAACATATTTTGAATATAAATTTCAAAAATCTAACAAGTAATGCAGTGGCTTGATATACAGTATATACGTCAATAGAATGACTTGTTAAATAGCATTCTGTTGAAAAATTAGAGAGGACGACTCAAAAGTCTGGTTAACCTCGAAGTGTTAAAGTATGTGTGAGATTTTGCGGAATCCTTTTCAGTAAAGAAGAGGCGTTGTAAATTTCAAGATTTGTTTCCATAATTACGAGTGTTATCATTAAGAAATTTTTAAAAAGAACTTCTAAGCTCATTCATAATAACCCATGTCAAATTTAGTTTCGTATTCTTTTTTCTTAGTTGGGGACACACCGTAATGTAATTCAGAGATCTAAAGTGTTAGGATGATAATCATGAGGGGAAACCCATTGAGGGTTTGAGTCCCTATATAGTAGCATGGGTGGAATTTTAACTGTCTTCGATGTTTCTGTGTTCATTTCCCTGTAGAGTCCCGTAGACATTCAATAGTGTTTGAATGAGTGCCTTTAAAAAGTGATAGAGAGATTACCAGTGGTACGCGGAGTTGCTGTTCGAGCCCAGGTTATGTGCGTATGTGGATAATATGATCATAAGCTTTCTCAGGGCTCCATTTCCTTCTACACTCTCATTCCACCAATTCTTTCATAGTAATTTACTATAAGTCATCATCAGTCTCCTTTAGCCTACACGGCATAAATCTGTGACTAAATACTTAAATGATTTATTTTCCCTTTTCGCAATTCTCCAATACCTTTTCTATAGCACAATCACAGGGACTTGATCTCCGTGGCACTATAATAGTGCATGCTTCATGATATCTAAAAGTGGATACAGCATTCTATCTTCAACTATTTACAATGCGTAAGCTATCATGCTCTTTACTGACCTATCCATTTACCAATCGATTAACCTTTTCCTGGTTATTTACAACTTTAGTTCTCGACGTCTGGCATCAATAATGTAATAATATTTCAAATACAAGTATACACTTTTTAATATAGACTTTTCTTAAATAAAACTTGCTTCAATGGCGAAAGGTTTACATATTATTTTTATGATTGTACATTTTATAGCTGCCTATGAGTTTTCGTGTTACTATCATTTCATTTATATTGTTTTCATCATAAATGTTTATATACTTTCGATTTGATCTATATGATACTATATAGCGTATACACCGAATGATTACAAAAAAACTAATAGTGTAAAATCATTACATGGAAATGTGTTAATAATATTAAATCTCTGATAAAGAGGGCCAATGTGCTCTAATTTTGTTTTTCATTTCTGTACCGATTTTTGTCTGAAAGCGGTTCCCATTTTCCTTTTATAAATGTGTATGAGTATAGTTTTATGGTGTGTCATAAAACTTTATTGAAATCACTTGTTCATTGTTGTTTTTACTGTTGTTGATGACACTTTCGTGTATATATATAATTTTTTCTCCTATTTTACAGAAATCTGGAGAACTTTATTCCATCAACGATACTACAGGGATCAACACTTTGGGTGAATTGATCGAACCTTCTGTGTTCTCTCGCCACCGAGAATATTATGGAGCTTTGCACAACTATGGACATATCCTCCTCGGCAGAATTACCGACCCCAAGGGCAAGTTCAACGTAAGTACCTATCTTTCCTTCGCTTTTATAGATTTTTCATATATAACAACTTCTTTTTACTGCCATTCAGCTTGTTTATTAATTCACAAAACTGGCGAAAGAAATTGTCATTTTTCGTGACGATAAAACTCTTGGTTTTTGCAGTTTACAACACTTTTTTTTCCTTTCCTCTTTTGTTACTGACATGATCCGCTTTATTCGTCACCATTAGATGAATTTCATAAACAGCCTTATTGTGCAGAAGTCGTTTGGAGACAAGTATGTTCGTAAGCATAATTAAAGATAAGATGTTTATCTCCAAATATAATTTCTCTGTGTCTAACAGTCTAACTTGGAAACAAAATGTTAATTTGATCGCTAGTTTAAAAATAGATTTTCGATAATTATAACAATAATTATTATAATATCAAATTATTTCAGTTTAGAGAGGTAAAGTCATGCAAAATCAAATTAAATTTAATGATAAACTAATTTGTCATCCCAGACGCTATTCATAAACGGAAGGCTAGCAGATATGTTCCAGAAACCAGTAAATAAAAGCTTCTTTTTACGCGAATATTTTCCGCGAAGTTGCGGCATATTTTAAAATTGAATCAGACTGTTTGGGGTAAATTGAGTTATAAATTAGATAAAGGTTCATTGTGTAGATCTAAAGCTATAATTTTATATATAAAACGTCTCAGTCAAATACACATGTACAGCAGAAGTAAACCACTGATATTTAAAAAGAGTATCACCCACTGATGCACGTGTTTTTTCCTTACTTTTCTGAAAACTAAATTTCATTAAAAAAAAAAAAAACTTTATCAAAGCCACTGCTCAAATAGCCTTAAAAATACTGTTAGTTGGGTTGAGTTGTTTTCAGTTTAATTTCGATTTTCAGCCCTGAACCTGAATGGTAATGCATCTTTTTAACTAGGCGATGATTAATCAATATATATAGTATGTCTTTAAAGCTCTCATTTACAAGTATTTAAAAATAAAATTATATGAAAAAGGTAAATCATAAAAATACAATTAAAATATTATCTAATCCGGATGGAAGTTATGCTGAAAGAGAGTTTAATTCATATGCCAAAATTTAAATTAATATATTGCTATCATTTTAAAAACAATGTACATGTATATGTATTCTTCAAATATTTACTGTCATAAAATAGAAAATATATGAAAATTTTATTATCAATATTATACTACATTATATACATACATAAGATAAATCTACTTTTTAATGTTCCTAAAAAAATAAATATTTAACTATTTTATGCTGTTCATTAAATACCGAAAATTACTAGGTATGAGTGAAGCATTGCTGAACGAAACGTGTTAACTATATATATATAGCATGCACACATATAAATACAAATGCTATTGAATCCTGGAAATATAATTTATCATATTTCCAGGATTCAATAGCATTGCATTTCCAATAATAAGCTATAATCTATCATGAAGTAAATTTAGAAATAGGTGGGGGAGAAAATAGAACAAATAAATAGTTTTCAATATCTGGGAAGTATTATCAGTAATGATATGAAATGCGAACGTGAAAGAGAAGCAAAAATAGGAATGGCGAAAGAAGCATTTAGGAGGGAGACAAGTCTGTTTTGTAGGATATTTAATAAAGAATTTAGAAAATAACTCATAAAATGTTTCATGTGGAGTACTGTAATATATGACACAGAAACGTGAACAATCACAAAAGCAATGAAAAAGAATGGAAGCTTTCGAAATGTGGGTATGGAGAAGAGTGAAGAAAATTAGTTAGAGTGAGATGTTAGAAATACTAGGGAGAAAAGAATAATGTTAGATGCAATCTAGCAAGGAAGATAAACTGGTTAAGAGATTGGTAAGGCAAAAGTTGATGGATGGTAATAAAACAGAAAAAATCGTATCCGAAGACAAAAATGTTAGCGGAAGACCGTGACATGGAAGTTTCTCAGGTGAGGCAAACAACCTGCAAATAATGCTAGAAAACCTATGATGATGATGAAATAAAAAAAATAATATTTACGTGAGTCGAAATATTGAGAACATTCGTGCTGCAGTATACTCATGGTGGTAATCTTTTTAACTCGTAACTGTATCATATAATTCTCCTTTCATTTTTCTAGATGCCACCTGGTGTAATGGAACACTTCGAGACCGCCACAAGAGATCCTGCCTTCTTCCGTCTGCACAAATACATTGACAACCTGTTCAAAGAACACAAGGACCATCTTCCACACTACACAAGAGATGAGGTAAGAGTTATGTATAGCTCGTCATTATGTTGGTGAATTTATTATAAAGTATTTAATATTCAAGAAAATTCTTAGTCATAGAATCTTTTCAGGAAATTTTAACATTATTTCGATACTAAGAAAATCGTAGCTCCAAAATATATTAAGAAGATGTAAATAACAAAAAAATTGCCAAACATCATATTTTTTCCAAGAACAATACTGCAAAACAAAATATAATTTTACAATTTCATTCTTCGATAGTTAAGTTGCTAGAGTCTAAAAAAGAGAACAAATAAATATTCTACCCTGGCATTTCTTTTGCAGTTGCTATTACCAGGAGTGAGTATTAACAGCGTCGAAGTAGATGAACTGGTCACCTACTTTGAGGACTTTGATATCGATCTTTTGAACGCTCTCGATGACACTGTTGAACTTCCGGACGTCGAAATCAAGGCCCGTGTACGAAGGTTGAACCACCGTCCATTCACCTACACCATCAACTTGAACAGCGACAAGGATGCCACTGTTATTGTCAGAGTATTCCTTGGACCAAAATACGACTGGTTTGGCCAGGAAATACCACTGGAGAAGAAGAGACTGTACATGATTGAATTGGACAAATTTGTTGCCAAAGGTAAGATGAGAATTTTATCCTTTAGAATATAGCTCGAGATAATAGCAGCTGTACATAGTATAATTACTGAAATAGAAACACAAATTATACTTTTAGATTTTACGCTCGCTGTCTTGTATCTTCATATTAGGATAGCATTTATTCACTAAATATAGAAATCCTATATTACAGCGAAAATTTGACAAGCACTTACGTACATTTAGTTCAATGTATCCAGAAGTGCACTAGACAGCAAATTTTCCTTAGGAATATAGTATTACACTATAAGTCAATGTCTGTAATAGAATATTACTATTTGACTATTTTAATAATAATGATATATAGTTTCTTAAGTGTTACTGTCTCCAAGCAACGATATCATTGTGATACGTTGGTGGCATTATCATTATAATCAATGCTTCATAAACACTTTCCACATTATATCTAACAACGCTGTTCATCGACAACTCTGCTGCTAGTTTTATTTGCAAAGAGGGATTTAATATGTATCTTGAGTACTAGAAACGGAACTGTATTTATCCATGATGTTCCAAACTATCGCTATCATTATCCCTTGAAATTCGCAATCGATTTATATTAAAATTGTCAATATTATCAAATATTACTTGTCATATTCTGATGACACATTTGGTGATAGTGAATTGGGGAGTCCAGTCTACAAATAACCCTCCGTATGTGACGTGTAAGTCAGTTCTGTTTAGTGTTAATATTGGAAGACATATTGAAGGGGTACGAAAATTTAAAATATACCTAATTTTTAATTTTCTTTATACAGTAAGCGCTGGTCAGACACCAATCCAGAGGAAATCTAGTGAATCAAGTGTTACCATTCCTGACCGTGAGACCACCAAGGTATTAGTCCAGAGGGTGAAGGATGCACTGGAAGATAAGACCACTTGGAACGTTAATAAGGTTCGTTGTAATGATTAACTTTCTAAACAATAACGAACTACAATTAAGCCTTGATCTATGCAACCCGTTAGCACAAATTGACTTGTGGTTGCATAAGCTGCAGGGTTTAATCTAGTTTCCATTAAAAATATAAAACACAACTATTTTTTATTGTTTTCTTTAAACCATGCTGTGATAACTAATTAGTAGTTCAGACGCCACCACTTGATACAAATTAGCACATTCTCTACTATTAGAATTATTTTGCAATTCAGTACAATAATGAACATTTGATCGAAGATAATGAATGTAATCTCTCTATTTCATTTAAAAATAAAAGATTCGTAGTAGTTTGCCCATCAGGATCAAAGTGTAAGGGAAAGGAGGATCACTTCTAGGGAAAGTTAATTAATTAATTATATTTGATAAAATATCAGTAGTCTTAATTAGCTTCAACTTTAATTCTGGAATTTAATGTAGGTTACTACGGTTTACTAATTACAACTAATGAAGAACTGAGATTAAAATGTATGTGATATGTATTAATAAATTTAAGGTGGCTTTAATTCTCATACCAAATTATTAAAATGTGTTCGTTATAAAATTAGATGGGACTAACAGACTCATCTATTTTGCCATTGAATATATGTAAAACAAGAAAGAAATTAGTAAAATTCTAGTAAATATAGATTATTTGTTTCTCTGTAAGGACATATCAATGTTAGTATAAACTCATAACTGCATCTATTATCATTAATAAAATTTATCCTTTTAAAAGAAATATGCTAATGCTCACCAAATTTAATCATATTCTTTAAACAAGTTTCAATAGCACTATCAATTTTATTTTCTGTAATATACTTCGTTGACTTATACACTATAATTTAAATGTTATAGCGATATTAGTAACTTGTGCTCACTTCGTAAGAAACTCATAATCAACTCATAAGTGATCGTAAGAAAATTATTAGAAAACTTGTTTCTAGGGTAACTCTGAGAAAATTTTTTGGAAGGAGATCCTAAAGTTTAACCTTCATGACTGTTAAACTAAGCAATTATTTCACATTCTCAAGTTATGGATAAGATTACACTACATATTTAATTTAATCACGTAAAATATAGTATAATGATCTATTCATTTTCACTCTATGCACTATTGCAAAAGATGTAATTATTTTCTACTGCTATTTTATAGGACCTGCGTCACTGCGGCTTCCCTGACAGACTGCTTCTTCCTAAGGGCAAGAAAGAAGGAATGCCTTTTACACTCTTTGTCATGGTTACCGACTGGGAGAAGGAAAAAGTAAGTAGGACGCATTTCAGTTTGTTGTTAAAAATGAAACAACAACCAACTATAAAGTTCTTACGTTTTTAACTCCAATACTAGTTGGTGGAACCTAATGGACAATTTTCAATTTCTGATTTTAAGTTCTTCTTTTTCCTATGTTTTTCTTTTGTCAATATTACTTCCATTTTCAAATTTCACTCTTTTATAATGACTTCTTTTGTAATATATTTTCTTCTTTTCATACTATATTTATATGAAGTTTCTACTTTTTTCTTCCTAGCAATTTGTTTCCATATGATTTCTTAACAAACCTGAGATCTACATGTGTTAATTAAAAACAATATAGAGAATATACATTTTATACATTTATTTATAAGAAATAATGTAGATATTTATACAGTTTTCCATAATCAACGTTTATAAAATTATATATTTTAATATTTAAGAATGAAAGCTATTATATCTTTCAAAATATTTTATTGTTCATATAGTTAATACATTTAAACTTTTCTACGTTTGTTTCTTTCATTTCTGTGATTCATTGTAATACTCTAATCTTCTACTCCCCATATTTAGTTGTTCTTTTTCCTTCTCACATATTTTGTGTTTGGCAAGAATCTAATTTAGTCTTTTGTATTTTTTTATATGATTTGTCTGTGTCAGGTTCTTCCATTTATGTTTTCTTCTTTGTTTTTACTCATGTTGCTTCTCTTATATTTCAATTTGGATTTATCATTTTCCTCAATATTTATTAATATGTTCAAATTAAATCTACTACAGTATATTTTGTAAAATAATTGTATTTAAAATATCACATGAATATAAACAATATACTTAGTTATAGACATAGTTATAGCAATATAATGGTAGTGCTATAGCATAAGATCAATGACAAAATAAAATTTGAAAAATCAAAATCAAAATAGTATAACAAGCTATTAGATGATCGAATGGAAAATATATTAGGTAGAAATTATTTATTTCAGATTAAGTGTTGTAAATAGACACTAGTACTATGTTGCCTTAGTTTATAAATTACAATTATTTCAGAGTTTCAGACAGCGAGTCATTGTAGGCAGGCTAAATATATATATATTTAAATTTGTAAGAGCTTAAAACCATTCCATATCTTAAGATCTAATTTACTGGATGAGAGCCTAAAGCACTAGAAAACAGATGAACTTAGATTAAAATTTCCACAAAAATATAACTATTGCTTCGAGAGCCACCGTGTAATTTAACATTTTAACAAAAGAACAAAGAATTTAAAAAGTGGAAAGGTAAATAATTTAGTCAAAGTGATACATAAGCAAGATGAACTCTGAAAATAATGAATTGTTAATTATATAATAAGAAATTAAGAAACTATACTCTTAGCGTTCCAGTCTATCAACATTCATTGACATTTCTAGCGCTTTAAGTAAGAGTTTGAATAATCTTTTTCAACATGATAAAAGACACGATATACGTTTTTTCGAACGATATACGTTTTAACATTTATTTCTATCGATACGACATAAACATTTATTTACATCGATTTTCTTGAAACAATACGCATAAGAATTTTTAGATAATGTTCTTTCGTTACCCGCTATTAATATTAGATAATTTATCTAGATCAAGTTTTTCTTTTTAAAAGGATTATCGTGTGAAAATTTTTTAGAAGCGCTCTTTGTTGTTTAAAAATGTTTAAGCATAGATTATTTAAAATGTTTAAGTTAGATAGATAGGTCTGACATTTAATAATACTACGAGATATTAAGTTTTGGTTATCTTTACTAATATATAATGTATGTCAAATTATTTCTGCAATACTTTTTAGGTCCTAGATCTAAAGTCACTTTAATAAACAGTTAGAAAAATCTTAAACTCTTTCCTTTGTTTTGGTTTTCGTATCTTCAGACAAAACAACCTCTCAAGTAAAAAAATGTACTTTGCATATTATCCCTAAATTTCTTGTTATTAAAATTACCTTTATTTATTTATTTTACAGGTCAATGATGTCCCATATGACTACGACTATGGTGGCTCTATAAGCTATTGTGGCACCCTGAACCACAAGTACCCGGACACCCAGCCTATGGGATACCCATTCGATAGGAGAATAGAAAACGTAGAGGAATTCTTGACTCCTAATATGTACGTTAAGGATGTCGTCATCACCCACAATGATGCCGAATAAAACACCCGCGCTCCAACATTCCACATAACTAGACGATGATGCTTCACACCTTATACTTCCTAAGGAAAAAGAAAATAAGACTGCCATTTTTGAAAATTTTAAAAGTAGATTAATTGATTTGTTTTTAAATACAAACATGAAAAATTCAATGTGTTGTTTTGTACAAAAGTTGAAAAATGCTCAAATAAAAAGACATCATTTTCTTTCTTAAATATTATGGTTTATTTAATTATTTATCCCACGAAAACTCAATATTTTGTACTAAGTGTAAGCTTATCTCAATAGCAGCGTAAACTTGCTTCATTCTTGTTAAAGGTTTACATAATGAGAATCTAAGTTAACACCAAACTTGTCAAGAACTAGCTTTTGAGTTTTAAACAACTTGAATCCAATCAACTAATTACGACTTGACAGGGCTGTTGTTAGCTTGCTATGCTATACTTGTAACCCCAAACAGGAATACTACATAAATATTTTCCTGTTTATGTTTGCAACAATCTCTTACCTTGCAATTTCTCACTGAGGTCTGAAAAACTCCGATCACATGCAACTTTCCAAATACATTATTCATAATTTCTGTATATGCTAAATCTTTCCAAACGTACACAGTAATGTTGAAGACGAGAAGAGTGCTTCTATAATATGTCTTCTGTAACGCAGTTGGATATATTTGGAACTGAGCACAAATAATAGGCCTATTTTTGTAATTCTGTATCCTAGAAATTCACACAACTGTTTTATGAAAACTATCTACGTATTACTTTGTTACATTGAAGATGTATAATTTTTAATTATGAATTTAAGTTACAAATTATTATTAATTACTATCAAAATTTATGTAAAATCATCCAAATTCTCCAAGGTCTGCCAGGCCCAGTTTACTTTCTGTACCAAGAAATGTACTTCGCAGGACTAATTGAAAGAACATGGCATTACCTTCTGGTTACACTCAGTTTTAGCTTCTGTAATTGAGAATTTATTGAAGTTAAATTATATACTGTTTCTATAGATTGCGCTTAGAGTAGGAAAATCAGAATGATCTCTCACATCTATACATTCTATTAACTCTAAATTTCCATGACCTATGGAACTAGAAGGTCCAATGTGGTATTCACAACATCTCTGCATTGAATTCTATTCTTAGCCAAATTTATCAAGTTTCCATTTTGTAGTATTATTTCTGTGAGAGTTATCTTAAAATTGTCCTCCCATCTGCGCCTAGGTCTTTCTAATGGTCCTCTCCGATTGTGTTTCCAGTTAAAATTTTGAAAGTGTTTCTACTCTTCCATTCTGGCTAGATGACCTGCCCACTTGAGCCTTCTATACACAGTAACCCTAATAATGTTAGATAAACCGTGTAAGTTATGAAGTTTTTGGTTATGAAGTTTCCACCATTTCTTATTCCCGTTTACGTTGGATCCAAGTATTTGCCTCATGATTTTATTATAGAATACTTTCAGTCTGCGGTTTTCCCTGAAAGTAAGCAAGTATGCTTCGCAACCTACTGCACAACATGCGTAATTATCGTTTTATATATTTTAAGTTTCTTTAAATTCTTCGACAAACAGTTCGGATTGAATAATAATACGAATTCCTTGCTTTAAATCGATGTTTAATTTCTTTGTGGATATCGTTGTAGTCTATTAATAATGATCATAGATACTTGAAAGTATTGACTTTGTCGAAATCATTCTGTGATATTTTAACGTATCTGTAATTTGCAGTATTATGGTCTCAATGGATTTTCATATATTTAGTTTCCTCTTCATTTACTTCTAAACCAATATCCATTTAATAAAACCTCTGCATTTCTTTCTATGTTATCTTCATATAATCTCCTATTAGATTTAAATAATCAACCTATTCTATGACTTAGTAAGTACCATTCAGCTCAAGACCCATGTTGCTTTCTTTGATTTTCCTTGTAGCGTATTCCAGAGCAAAACTGAATAATAATGGTGTCAACACGTCTAAGCTCGTGGACATGTATTCCCCTACTCAGACTTTACTTTGGGTTCCATTAATTTAAACACAATTAATGTAACTAGCTTTTCCGAAACACAAACGTGGTGTGATAATCTTATACAATGTTTTCCTCCTAACCTAGTCATAGACCTTTCTGAAATCAATAAATGATTGGGGTACCGGTATTCCCACTTCTGCGTTTCTTCAATTTTATGTTCTGTAAGGATGACCTAATCGTCTTTCTTTATGTTAAGACCAGTGGAGTTTAACTACAATATATTACTTTTACCTTCCTACTACGAAATATAGAAACACCAACGTATTTGTATAACAGAGTGAGAATGTTCTAACATTGATGTCCTCGCCTTCTACGTTGGTATTTGGTCTAGGAATTAATTCGTGCGGTTGGTACGCACACATTGAAGCTGTAGTACAAACACAAAATACATAAATACCTTAAGAAAAATATTGTCCATCGCTAGCCACCACTTTCGCCCATCTGTCAGGCAATGTACGGATTCCGTGTCGAAAGAAGTCCTCATCCTTGGAAGCGATCCAGTCAGAGACACATGTTTCGATATCTTCTGAAGAAGTAAACCGCTGTCCAATCAAATCGTTGTTCATGCAATCGAACAAGTAGTAGTCCGAAGGAGCAACGTCTGGTGAATACGGCGGGTGGGGTAAAACTTCCCATCCGACATTTTCTAAATAGGTTTTGACCGGTTTTGCGACATGTGGGCGAGCGTTATCATGTTGAACAATAAGTTTATCATGTCTGTTCTCCCATTCTGGTCGTGTTCTGGCCAGAGCTTGCTTCAAACGCATTAATTGTCGTCGATAACATTCTCCATTCATAGTTTCACCCGGTTGCAGCAGCTCATAGTACACCACACCTTTCATATCCCACCATATGCACAGCATAACCTTTGCACAGTGAATATCTCGTTTTGGTTGTGATGGACCTGGTTCACCTGGTTTCACCCAGGCCTTTTTTCGTTTAGGGGTCTCGTAAAGGATCCACTTCTCATCACCCGTAATAATTCGATGCAGAAACCCCTTTCTGCTGTCGTTGAAGCAGCAATTCGCAAATGGTTTTTCGTCTTTCAACGTCTCTGTCTTTCAATTCATGTGGAACCCAATGTGACATCTTTTGAATCATTCCCATGGCTTTCAAGCGTTTGGAGACTGTTGTTTGATCAACGCCTAATGCTGCTGCAAGTTGTTCCTGCGTTTGACACGAATCCTGCTCGAGTAATGCTGTCAATTCTTCGTCTTGAAATATTTTTGGCTGTCCAGCTCGCTCTTGGTTTGCCAAGCCGAAATCACCACTTCTAAACCGTGCAAACCACTTCTGACACGTTCGCTCAGCTAGAGCATGGTCACCATACACTTCCACCAAAATACGATGACTTTCAGTCGCACTTTTCTGCATGTTAAAGTAATGCAGCAGGACACCCCGCAAAAACACTTTATCAGGCACAAATTGCGCCATGTTCACTTAACTACAAACTGGTGTTGTTGACGCTTTAATCCACTGCCCTATACTACGAACGATACGCGATGACAGGGGTTTGCAACACATGTGTGGATACACGGAACTGTGGGACGCTCCGTTCGTTGCGCCATCTCTTGTCCACCCGCACGAATTAATTCCTAGACCAAATATATTTACCGTCATTTAGAGACTACAGGCAAATATTCCATAGTAGTGTTTTCGGGAGGCAGGGGAAAGTAGGAAGATTATTTTATAAAGTTTTCAACTTCCTCTGATACATTGATCGTCGTTCAGAAATGTTTAGGTTATTGATTGGTATATACATATTTCATACCATTTATTATCCTTTTACATCACAAAACATCTAACATTCTTATATGAGATTTAGTAACTACTACTGGAAATATGCCATAGTACACAATCTAGTCGTTGCCACACCTCAAAGTTATTAGTTAAATTTGTGGAAATCAAGAAAAAATGTTACATTATGTGTTTCTGCATAATTGCAGATCAAACTCAAAAAAAGTATTTAAAAAATTAAATAGAAAGTTTTACTATCGTAGAGGAAAATCGTTTCTCATTGATTTTAGCAAATCTTAAGTATACACCGCACTTGACTAAGTTCAAACATCAATTTTGATAATCTATAATCGGAAATCCAAGTTGTGTGTATACTATGATCATCAAGTTTGATCAAAATAGGATAAGTATTTTTATTCTACTTGTACATATCAATTTTAATTTTCTGTGAAAATTTAATTAAATTCATATCTCAAATGTGATAGCCTATAACTTGAGAATGAAAATCCTTTATATCACAGTACAGTATTTCGTAAGTATACTAAACTGATCAAGATTTACTACCATGCCAAGTTTGGTCCAAATCAGCTGAGTTTCAAGAATTGTGTACGATATATGTTATGATAGATTACATTGTAATAAACAATTGATTAGGGTATTTTAACAGAATAGCACAGGCTATGCTGAGTCATTAACATGTAAGATGATTCAAATAACTCAAATAAAAGAAATTCAGATGATTTCAAATCACAAACTGCAAACAAAGATTTCATTTTTAGGTGTGTTTAAATACCAACTGTCAACTTTAAAATAAAATTATACACTTGGTAAACTGTTATGTCTTTAACCTTTCAAAAATGCATTGGTCACTATCCTACTAAATTTCAGATACGTGAGAGGTGAATGTCTTAATAAAATATCGGAGCAAATACAGTGTGTTCACAAAGATCTGATCCCGAGCCATTTTCTCAGAAACAGTTCGGAGTTGGAGATTTCTACTAACATCTAGTACAGGTACTGTGAGAATTCACTGTTTGAAGTGCTCGTGATAAGTGGGTTACTACTAGGGACTAGGAGCAGGTGCCAACTCAAAAATTTCAAATGAAAAGGTATGTCAAATTGGATGGCATTCGAAAGCTCGTATGAAACAACGACTAGTAACGTTAAAGAATGGTGACAGGCCAAACTACAAGTTCAATCTCTTTCGTTACGACGATATAAATTCTACAGAAATTTCCGTTTACTTTTGTACAGATAAACATACTATTGAATTGGGAATTCGCTTTCTCGTCTTTCTCGACAGATTTGGTGCTTCTATATGAGAAGAATGTTTCCAATAATTTTTAGTGTTAGTAGACTGTATCGACAAAAAATCGAAATTGACAGAAGAGTTTAACCTACCAGTGTTAAATTCACTACAAGATTCGAAATATATTACTCGGAAACTTAATAACGCAAAAACTTGAATTCACATTAGTGTGAATGTGCCGGTGCCCGCGTGTATGTGTCGGCAACATTCTTCAACAAAGAAATTGGTGGATTTGGTAGGTATCATTCCGTAGTGCCTACACGAGATCTAGGAAATTGTGCATGCGATTCATTGGAGGTATCTTCTGGTTAAAATATGTTGTGTGATGCTTCACAATGATATTCTTTTACAAGCTTTTGAATGTAATCCAATTTGACATGCCTTTACATTTGTAAATTTTTGGATTGACGCCTCTCCTCAGCCCCCGGGAATCACCCACTTAACTGGGTACTTCTAAGAGTAGGCCTCACAGTACATGCACTGCATGTTAGCAAAAATTTCCAACTTCGCACAGTTTCTGAGACAATGGCCCGGGTCAGACTTTACATCATGGTAAGGACAGGGATTTAATTCAAAGCTTAACCTGTCACCATTTGTGAATCCTTTGGTGTATCGATATTTAATAAACGTTACAAGCTGTTGTTTCTTACGAACTTTTGAATGCTATACAACTTGACATATCTTTCCATTTAAAATTCTTGAATAGCTTTTTGCTCCCCACTCCTTGGGGTATCGAAATTAAACTTCCAAACTAAGTGAATTCATTGCTCAATATTCAAAGTAGTACAGCTATATATCAATAAAGGAATCAAATCCAAGTTAGATTCTGTTCCTCGGACGCTGATTCCATATCAAAAAGCCATTACTCGATATCTCTAACTATTTTTGCTCTCTAAGGATTGACATTAAAACAGGAAGTGGTTATTGATGTCTATCACTTATGGCTGCAATAAAAATAATAGTTACAGCTGAAACATATTCTTACTACTGAATCCATATCAAAAATCTGCTTGCAGTTAACTATTTCTGTTTTACTCATTAAGTGATCAGACTATTTCCGGTTTCAACAGATAAATAAAAGGCGAGTTGAAACTTTTCTTGGGGCGGTGAAACTTGTCATAAACTGTTCTTTAATATTCCTTACCGCTTTGCTCCTTGAAAATACGTACTGAAACCGGTAGTACTAGTAAATTCCAGCCACTTCCGGTTTCATTAAAGTATTGCTAATGTTAATGATATGTTTCCTTGAGGAGCTGAATCGATTGCTGAAATCCATTTGTTGCTATCTATTGCTGTTCTTGTTCTATGGCGATAAAGTTTGAAATCGTAAAGATTGATTTCTATTTGAATAGAGGGTTAGCTTAGGGTACGAAATTTATTCTTGGGACGCTGAATCGATTGCAAAAGTAGCTTTTCGATATCCTTTGCTGTTTTTGCTCTGGGAATCAGTGAATACGGTTGAAACTGGAAGGACTAGCACATTTTAACCACTTCCGGTTTCGGTAGAGTGTTGCATGTGATGGTGATATGTTCTCTTTAGACGCTGAACAGATTGTAAATAACCGTTTGTCGCTAGCTATTACCGTTTTTCTTCTATGACGATAAACGTTGAAACTGGAAATTGTTATATCTACCGACACCAAACTAAATATCTAGAGAATTAACTTACTGTTGGACCACTGAATTGATTACAAAAAACCGCTTCTCGATATCTTTTACCATTTTTGTTCTATGAACATCAGTATTGAAACCGGAAGTAGCAGTAAATTTCAACCACTTCCGGTTTCGATAGAGTGTTATGAGTGGCGACGTTATGTCTTTTTGAAACGCTGAATCAATAACAAAAAAACGCTTGTGTCTTTTTGTTAAAGTTTTTGTTCCACGACAAAAGAAAGTTGAAACCGAAAATTGCTACTTCCGGTTTAAATAACAGGTTAACGTAGGAAACGAAATCTATTCTTGGGACGCTGAATTGATTGCGATAAATCGCTTCTTGAAATCATTTATTGTTTTTTCTCTGATACCTGTCAACAGACAGACAGACGGACATACCGTTCTATAATACTTCCGACACATAGGTATATGGATAGTATAATTTGGAAGTCTAATAATTATACTCCTCACCTCCTTTTTCTTCCCTTTAAGTTAAACGTGAAAAGGAACACTGAAACATATCTAATTATTTTAAATGAAAAGTTCATAAAGCAACCTTCAGGAATTCAGAGATATGAACATTTTAATATAATAATTGCCACTTCCGTTTGCACTTTCACCATCGAATTTCTAGAAACTCCTTCTTAGTGGTACCTTACGTCACAACCCTATGGCCTCTATACATTTCGAGTTTCTAGCTTAAGTGATTTCTGGGCATTGATCAGTCACTTATTTAAGGATGCGCACGAGACGAGTCGAGACAGAATTTTCCTGACAAAATTCGAGTCGAGATACGGCTCTTCCAATAGAGAAATATACATTTTTCGAGTCGAGACATAACTTTTACAGCACATTTTCGAGACGAGACAGCCACAAATCTTGTCTCGTGCGCATCCCTACACTTATTCATGCTTGTAAACATTTAAAACTCTTATTAGTATATTTTACAATTCTGCTACGTGAAGAACGAGTTTAGTCTGGGGAAGCCAGATGTGATTGATTATTCAATGCTCACTTTGACAGAGTTCGAACAATTTTCGGATTTACAGTTCTTACACGTAGACCTACCTGTACTGTATTTATAGTTATAACTATGACATTTTAAATTTCTGAGGTAAAGTTGATAGAAGACGATGCAGAATACAGAAATTTGTCCATTTTAACTTGATCTGTTGTGAAGACTAGACATCTTTTCGTTAGTCTTGCATTGTTTATTTCATTAAAATTATAAAATTATCTTTTAAGTTCTATAGTTCAATGTGTATTTCATGAGGCTTATTATTTTTGAGTAGTTTTAGCAGTGGCGTCTCCTGGTAGTTCACAGTCGTTAGAAAATTTTATCCTCGAATTCTTACAGTATTCTAAATAAGAAAAATTATAAAGAATCAATGAAAGTAATCACATATTTATTTACATATAATAGAAAGTATCAATTCATAAATAAATGTTCCATTCCATTCGTATATGAAATCACTTCTGATGTTCTTCTGGGCAATTAATTTATCAATAACTCTTCTGAAGTTTTTTCTTCTCAATTTTTTCTCTGTTGATACTATAGCTAATGAACTGGGACTATTTTGAGCTACGGTATTCCTTTAAATGCTTTCATATTCTTTAATATGGTAACACAACATTTAGTTTCTGAAGTCAACTTCGGATTATTTGCTATGATTTTCACGAATTTTGTTGTATGCCATTCTCTTTCTATAGACGTACCATCAATTTCACAATATTACTAAATGTAATCTCCATTAGTATCAAGACTGTAAACGTCTGTTATCTCGTATATTTGAGGAGTTCCTTCGTGGCTAAGCGGTTAGCGCACCTACCTTTGCCGTGGGAGACCCGGATTCGATTCCCTGCTGGAGCTCATGTGGTTCGGATTCCACTTTAATCAGTAGGTTCCGTCTCATATAGCCTCGCTGCTGAAAGGGACATTAAACTCAAAATCAACTCAACTGATATATTTGAATTACCATGTATGCTATTTTGTGAACTGTTAACAGTATACACGAAACATCCAATGTATCAAACTATTATGTTAGTTGCAGAGGCACCTTTAATTAGGAACGCTTTGTCCATGTACTTTTGCATTGTTGTCTCAAGACACTTCAAGACTGTTCCACCCCCTCCAAAGAGCAAACCTTTCCGGTTACAGCTGAACGTACGTTACGAGAAATACCAATACTCGAATTTTTCTATTTTGCATGTGTTAAACATGAATGTTGAAAAACAAATCAATTCCAAAATTTCCTTTAGGTTCACACAATACAGAAGGTAAGATTTTACCATTGTAGCAATATTACCAAGTGCGGCATGTTTTGATAAGCTATTCGCTTCTCTTACAAACATTTAGGCAGGCAGGAAAACCGTAGCCTAAAGAAAAATCAGAGATTATACATATTTAAAAAAAATCTTGAAAATAAATTAAAATTTAATTTTATTCTGTATTAACTTAAAAAATGTCTTGAGAAGCAAAGGAGCCCATCAGGGGGGCAAGGTGGGTCGCTCGCACCCCCACTTTAGAGGAAATTGTGCTTCGGAAGATCGAAAACCCAATAGATATTTTAGAATAGTTACCGCAAAATTTGAGACTACATTTGAAATGTCGCTTACACTTGCCCCCCCCCCTTGGAAACCACAACATGGGCGCCCTTGTTGAGAAGGGTTCTAAACTTCCCATTCCCTTTGGTACTACCTCGGAAAGCCGTAATTTTGTTTGTTCCATTAGTGTGTTTTCATTGCGAGAAATTGAGAGAAAAACAAATGTTGACAACTGATTGAAAGAATAAGTTATATACTAGTACTATATTCTTCTATATATTTAAAATTGCAGTTCATTGTTTGATTCTGCAGCTGTTAAACACTGCTTGTATATACAATTCTTGATTTGAACGTCAGGAGACCGCAGTTCCTCCCTTCAGCTGCCCGCGTATCCCTTCTGTACTACATACAGAGATGGAATGCATATACGCAAGGGGTAACGCAAGCTAAGAATAGAAACGAAACGACAATATACTAATATTCTAAATATTATTAAGTATCTTCAGGAGCAAGAAACAGCAACGATACTTGGTGGTTTACGTGCTCTTGCGAACTGCACAAGGCGACTCGGTACATAATTTTGGAGCATTAAACTAAAATGCAGAAAATAAATAATAAACGTTTAAAAAAAATGGAATTATGTTTTTTCTTCCAGGATTCACCATTTTGTTTTTCATATCTTGGGATAGATACACTCCAAACGAATGCAGATTTGATGCAGCATGTGGAACTATAACTGTGAAAGAGGAGGAGGTGAAACATTAGTGACAAAAAAAAAAAAAAAAAAAAAAACTCTCCAAACTGAAATGTTTGGAAATAAAGAGTTCACATATTTGAACATCAATAATCATGAAGCTATGTAAAATTAGAGATAGTACGACCACAAGTTCACCCATTAATTACACATAAAATACACTAAATTGTAGATGAATAACTATAATTAATTTAAGAACATATAACAATAGTTTTATTATTCATCCCACAGTAATTTATTAGTGGGGGCAATTTTCTTCCAAATTTTTTAAGTGGGAGAGATCCACAAAAAGCACCCCCTCTACCAGAATTTCATACCATGATTTGACGTATAAATATTACTAATGAAGTAAATAGCTAGTTATTTTCCTTATTGTTTTTCTTAATTTTTCTAAATAAAAAGTTTTGGAGTCCCAAAGGGATTGATGGCTCCTTTGCTCCCCCCTCCACCCTGTATGGGTGCTGATGTTTATGTAGGATAACATGCCACTGAAGACGCAAATATTCTGTTGTAGACTAGGTTCACGATTACACTAAGTCGCAAGAAATTGACACTGAGAAAAAAGGAATATGGATTTCTTTCCACAAACGGTCTAGGTTTAAAAGTTAAAGAAGTGTTGCCTTGACCTTCGTAAGGAAAGGGTGGAGTGTTATAGGCTATCTCTCTCTTTACGATACCAGCTGTCGCTCTTAAAAGAGTTTGCAGTCTCATAACAGCTTCACCTAATTATGGAATGCATGCATAATGAACGAACTTTGGCCCCAACAGTCTCTTCGTGAAAAAGAGCATTTTTTTTATCTTCTTTATCTTTACCTTGTCGTTGCTTCTCATACACATGCTAATACAAATGCCCAAGAATTTATTACTGACCATTTCTCGTTACTATTCGTTTAAGTTACACAATGGCACAATAGATGTCACTACTATAAACATATTTTACTCTATACAACGAGAGATGTATCGTGAGGGAAGTCTGTCGCACGGTAAAATTAAAGTTTCTTCAATTGAAACTAAAATAAAAAAGACTTTCTTAATATACTAGTTGTTGGATACAACAATTAATGCATTAAACAATATTTTTTTCTATTACTTTCAAGCGTCAAAAACTTTAATTTTTTACCAGTGTGACTTCATCACGTACCGCCCGTATGCTATAATAGATATACAAGAAATAAAATTAATGTTTTCTTTGTTATTTCAAAATACGTTTAGATCGTAATTCTATCTAATTCTAAGAAATTTGCTGTCGAGAAAGCTTATTACATTAATTTCTTTTCCTAGAAAAATAATCAGTAAAATTTATTTATTTATTTTGACGGGACCAGAGACTTTGTTTCGTATCAGCTCCTGGAAAAAAATTGCAAAGCGCAAGACAATGCAAAACTTACAAAAATCAACTATAACTGCTATGTCTACTATCGCAAACTAAAACGCAGAGTTTGCACTGCGTTGGCACAAACCGTTACGACATAGAGCCCTGGGCCGTCAAACAAATTTGAACAGTTGTTAGAGGATGAAACCTTTGGGAGGTTGTTGACCTTTGACTAGCAAAATAAAAGAATTAAAAGCCCTTTGTCAATTTCACATTATCTTTTTTCCTTTATCCTTTATTCGGGTTTTCTTTTTCTTTTCCAATTGAGAATAAATATTATAAAATAAAATTCCTTAAAGTACAAACAATGTATATATATATATATATATATATATATATATATATATATATATATATATATATATATATATATGATAAGAAAAATTTTGGTTCCAAAGAAACTGCGTAACCATCTGTCAGGAAAAACAGAATGAAAGACCAGTTCAACAAGATAATTTGCCAATATGATAATCATTATAAAATCTCTCGGCATCTACCCGTAATATCCCTGGCTCAAACAATGCGTAATCTTCTTAAGTTTTTTTTTCTTTCTATAAATAATTAAATATTGTTTTTTTTTAAGTGACAGTGTGACTGTACGATTACGTGTTGTTTACCACTGTGTCGTTTGCCAGTACTCAAATTTTGTATTGTTTGCCATGGTATTGTTCTCTCTGATTTTTTTTATATTACAATTGTGAAGATTTATACAAAATTTACTCATAAGCGGAGTGTTGCGAGACGATATATTATGATAATCAAACCTATTATATTTATAAACAGAACACATACAATACAAACGTTCCCAAGTACGTTATTGGGTTACTGAACTATTGGCTGTTAACGCCACAGTTAAATTTATCCAAGTTGAGTTCGAGCACAAGAGGTAAACATTTGTTTGTTTATAAACTGTCCAAATGCATTTTGAAAATTGATATGATGTACAGTCCGCAGCAAAATACCTGCAATATGAGCATGTAAGTTTATTGTGAAACGACGAAGTCTTTTGCTTCAAAATAAGTGTGCAGTGGAGGACGCCGAGGTTTCTCCTCGCGTGATTCGCGCCACTTAAACGTTATGTTGATTCCCTGCCCTGTTAAGCGTAGTTTCACAATAAAATTGCATGCTCATGTTGCACGTATTTAGCTGCGGATTGTACAATTTATGTGTGTTCGAATGTGCAGTCAACATTGAATCTAGACATATGATCAGGATCTCCCATAAGTGAGGGGTAGCAATCTCAACAAATGGGGATCCGGACCTTCGGGAGATTATGTGATTTTTTTTTTAATTTCTTAACTTTCCTAGAGATTAAATTAAACAAAATTAGATTTAAATATATGGATCTAGCAATCTTTTAAACAACTTTGGTGACAGGAAGGAAATTTAATCTATTGGTAATACAAAAATTTAGTGACTTTAGGGGACCGATTTTTGATTGTCCGTATATTGAAATCAACTGTATGAATTAACGAACTCAATTCCTAATTTTTGATCCTCTACTACTTGACCTAAATTGATTTTCATCCACCAAGCAGTTCTTTAGATTTTATATCCCCCAGATGGACACACGATAAGAAAGAGTAAATATACATGGTTTCCATAAAGTCTTATAATTTAAAGATTTAATTTGCTTATAATTTTCATAAAAATGCTCATAATGAAATCAAATAAAGTGCAAACGGTAGCGGAAGGATTAAATTTTTAGTTGGCAACACTGTTAGATAAGCGGCAACTCTGAACACGTTGGGAGAGGGAGAGGGAGGGCAATGGTCAGTTTCTTACCACGAAAGCTCACCAAAGAGTTCAAAAAGCCGGCACCGACTGAGAGTGCAATCCGAAAGTGGCATGTGTGGACATAAATGGCGACCAGTTGGAGGTGTGGCGGTGAATGAACTGAGCTGGTGCAGGTTGCAGGTAAAAATTTAATCCTTCCGCTACCGTTTGCACTTTATTTGATTTCAATATGAGCATTTTTATGTAAATTATAAGCGAATTAAATCCGTCCAAACTTTATGAAAACCCTGTATAAAGTAGTAAATTCTTTATATACAATGATCAAAGATGGCGTGAGTCAATGAAAACTTGACTCATGACCCACTGAACCATCACTCACCGTAACCTACGACTCACCATGTCCCACTACCCACTACTCGCCGTCCCACTACTCACCGTCCCACTACTCATAGTCACCAACTCTGACCCATGATCTACGCTCTCATCCCTACTGATTAAAGTGTTTGCACTTGCAATAAACGAAGGCTGTGAAATTATCACCAACCGGAGTTCGAATTTCTACAATCAAGTGCTCAGGCACCTCTCTGTTACAATGCCGGTGGATCTGACCTTTAGGAAATACAATGATAAAGTGTTTGTCATGGGTCATACTACGATGAATTTCAATTTAATTATCATATATAATTATTTTCTTGAATTACAGATACCTTTCGGTGGAAAACCGAATGAAATTTGAAACTCTCAGATCGAGGTAAAGTAGATTAATATAAAGGAAAAAAAAAAACACTGTCTCTAAAGTCAAGTAGTAAATCCTATTGCTATTATTACAATTACAAATATAAATGTCGAAAAGTGCTTAAAGCTTTCTTTTCATTTTCATATACTCATCTCAGCTAAGTAAACAAAAACAAATGAAAAATGAAGAAAAATGGAGCCCTTGCAATTAAAACGTAAACAATTCACCAGTGTTCAGAAGATGCTGTCTACAATGCACTGAACATATGGGTCGGTGGGTCGTAGTGGGTCATCGTGGGCAGTGACTCGCAGTGGATCTCGTCCTGTTGACTCACGACCCACTGATCCAGTCATAAATATTGACCCATTTTACCCACGACCCACTGACCCACTCCATCTCTGTACAGTGTAGTCGAAGAGTTGTACAGTGTAGTAGTTAAACACAAGATTTTTCTCATCAAACCACTTAGATATGCAGTTTCATATGAAGTAAAACACGTGACTGCTTAACATTAAAATAGACGAGATTCAAATAAATGAAAACTCTAGTGAAAAATATTTAAGAGTAATGTATTTGGTTCGAAACTTAACAGGAAATCTTACATTTAATGATATAAGAATAAAAAAAAAGAAAGAAACAGCTAATGTTGTCCACGAGATGGATGAAACGAGAAATAAGATTTTACTCGTCTCTGTAAATTTTGTTGAAGTATTGTCTCATCTCGTTTCTAAAAAAAGATCTCGTCTCGTCTCGATATTCCAAAAAGCATTTATTGTGTAGTTTTGTAAATTGATGTACAAAATTTATGCTTTGTTTCTCTTTTCTTAATTTCATCCAGAAGTTACTAGAATCCTTCTGTGTCAGGAGATGTCCATGAAATGTGTGATACAGTAATAATTAAATCATATTCATTATGGGAGTATAATGCCTCATGTATCCTTAAACGTTGTTAAATACTCTTCATTGTGTTCCGTACAATCGCTTTATCAATTACAGTTTGAGTACTGTAAACCATGGAACACTTAAACGTGTTTGATATCTAAGACTTGGGTGAACTTGTGTTTCTCTACTATACTCGTAAAATTTCTTGTTTTGTATGAAAAATCTAGCCAAGAATTGTCATATTTTTCCGTCTCATCTCGTTTCGAATGTAAAAACTCGTTTCTAGTTTCAATCCTCTTTCTCTTTGAATTTTCTCGTTTCGTCTCTTACGCAACACTAGAAACTACAAATCTAGAGTTAGCTATAAGACGATATAGAGCTCTTCCAACACTAACGACAAATACAATTTCTGAATCAAGATATCATTTTCCAGGGTTGATATCTTTAAAACAAAATGTTTAAAACAAGTGTTTAAAACATGTTTAAAACGAGGGCTGTTGTTTTGTTCAGTTTGTTTTAAACGTTTTAAACAAAATGTTTTAAACGTGTTTTCTTTTCGATGGTGGTTGAAACATGTTTAAAACAATTAAAATATCAGATTGAGCAAGTTAATTTAATTTTCTAACAAACAACCCATCCTCCGCAGGATTTGTGCATGGAGTAAATTACAAGCAGAATTATATTCTTATTATAACAGCAATTACTGAACGAAATTCAGCACATCAATGTGCGTATAACTAAACCAACAGAAATTCAAGTGAAGTATTTGAACATTTCTTAATTTCCGAGAATAACTTAGGTTAAACACACTATACACTATTCTAAGATCCAAATTCACAAATTCAAAACTTGGGTATTTTTTGATCACTATCATTTCCATAATAATGAAGAGTTCTCACATCATAAGCTAGAAGAAATGCTCTGACAAATACAATACAACTCATAGAAAAGAGCAGTGACTAGCCTACAAGGAGCAAATGATATATTTTAACTAAAAAGTTTTCAAGATACATCTCTATCTGCAACATCGGTAGCTAATAATGATAAATGTCTACGGCATAACAACACAATTAACTCTAGACGCCCGCCAGGGATTTTAACAAAATGGTAGACTCTCACGTTCGGGGATCTGGTGACCTCCCTAACTATCACATAGTCATGAGTTATACACCATTGGAAAGCTTATAGACCACAAAATCCAGTGAGGTAACATTCGTGAAATTCCCGACGTATTCGTAGAAAAAGAACAGACATAAAGAAAATCATTAAAAATGTGAAAATATTGACTTTGCGGGGCCCTGGCAACCCTTGCAGCCACCCTACGCTGACAAAATGATGAATGTGTAGGCCACATACTTGTGACAATAATATAAGAAATGGTAGCCATTGCTGCCATTGCTGCCATCGCGTAATGAATTCGTTTTATGTAGGAAATATTAAAATAATATATATATATGCGCAGAAAACATTCATTGAATTAGACATTCTCTCTCCTCCCCCACTAGTACCACGTCCATATGCAAATCATTTTTGCTGCACACACCATGTATACAAACAAGAATTATGCTTCTAGACCACTTCAGTGAAACATACCTTGTGTTATATGGGACCGTCCCGAAAATAAATGTAAATTAACCAAATTTGACCCCCTCTTCCTCTATAAACAACAAGTACACATACAGGTTACTATCATGTAGGGGACTACCTCATTGCTTCACATACCAATTTTTATGGATGTACCACAAATGGGGGAGGAATACCCGCCAAAACCTGATGAAAAAAATTATGAAAAATTAAAAAACGAACTTCATTCTCCCTTTCTCGGCCGTACACACGTACCCCCTATATACATAAAATGCAGCTAACGGAAAGCTTCATCCCTCAAAAATACTTTGATACCAAATCATCTTTCTAGCTTAATTAGAGACTGAGATATTAATGATTGTTGTAAAAATAAATGTAATTTACGTCAAAAAACCTAAACTCCAAAAAATGGCTAACTTTGCTCCCTCCTTTCTCCCCCATAAAGCAAGAAGTACAAATACATGATATTACCATGTAGTGGCCTACTTCATTGCTAAACGTAACAATTTTTATGAATCTATCCCCCAAGAGGAGAAATGGCCCCAAAAAAAAACTGTTGAAAAAAAAAACACGATATTTACCCTCCTCCCATACACATAAAATGCACACCAGCAAAGCTGCATCTTTTAGGAATAAATTGGTACCAAAACCATCTTCCAGCCTTAATTTGAGGCTTAAGACTGAGCCATTGAGGTTTAAAGCCCTGACACAGCAGTTGCGTCAATGGGCGTTAAAAGATTAAGAATGCAGACGACCAGTAGAACGTAACACAAAGAAACTAAACTACATAATCCTTGAACGGAGATCGGGAAAATCCCGATTTCTTTCTCCGGAATTGAACATTTGGGCGGATCGAGATTAGGGAAGTTCCCGAAATTTGATCTAACGGTTGAATATAGATGGCAAGCAATACCTAAGAGTGTAAAAATGTAATATATATATGCGTATTTAGATTATTGTTTTAAACAAAATAAACATTTTAAACATGTTTTTTTTTTGTTTAAAACAAAGTACTTTGTTTTAAACGTTTAAAACGTTTTAAGCAAAAAAAATGTTTTAAACAAAAACGTTCTTTTAGTTTGTTTTTTTAATAAAAACATGTTTTTATTCAATCCTGTCATTTTCATATAGAAATGAAAAGAAGTCGGTTTTTGTGGAGGTGGGAGGGATAATGAAAATTTTCGATTTTTGACTTTTCATGAATTTCTTGTTCGAGCATCACTTTTCTTTGCCTATAGTGGATTCTACAATAGGGTGGAGTGAAAAGAGGCCAAAAAAATTTTTTTTTCGAAATTCGATTTTGGATAGGGAGCAAAAGTTGCATCATATCGTGGTACTTCACCATGGAGAATTTCAAAATAATTTTTAGCCGGGGCGCAATGGGCCTTAAGCTTGATAGATTTTGTAAATAAGTGAAAAGGGGCAATTTTTTATTTATCTAAATTCGAGTTTGGATATGAGGCAAAAGTTGCATCATATCGTAATACTTCTCCATAGGAAATTTCAATTCTTTAATATATATATATATATATATTAGTTTAGTCGTAATGGGCTTTAAGTTTCATAGATTTTGTAAACAAATACCTGTTTATTGTGTATTTGTGTAATTATTAGGGAGCTCTACGCTTGAAGTAAACTGTAATTTGAGGGTTTTAAGATTCGTTGTCGTGTCCAGATGGATTTCTAAAGCTATCGAAGTTCATATTTTATGTTACAGGCTACATCAGCCCAGAATTCACCACTAAGAGGTGGCTACCGTCGAGTTCAATCCCATGCCCCACCTACATTAGATTGAATGTTTCTTAAGTTTCATTCACGTCTTCGTGAAAAATACTGCGACTTTGCCTCGAAAGTAGGCATGTATTTTCTCGAGTCAATTTTCTAACGAATAAAGATATCTCTCTCTCGTACCCCACAAACTGAAAGAAGCTTCACCAATCTTTCCACTGCTTACGTATGACATGGGAACTCAGGGATATCAACACTTGTATTTTCTGAAGAGCAAATTTCTCGCAATTTGTCATCTGTTACATAAGTCAGTATTGGCGGTTCTATTATGTTACACTCATTCCAGTTTATCATTTCTATGTAATTAAAAGCCTTGAAGTTTAATACTAGCACTTCGAAGAAACGAATTTCAGAAGGTTTACAATTTTTTCTGGATTAGAGAATTTTATCGACAGCAAGGATTCGTTTAGTTGATCTGTCGTCACCAATCATGGCAATGAGAGTATTCTAAGGATTCGCATAGAATGCATTTCTGGGAGTTGCTTTATTGACAGAAGTCTTGTATGGCTCTTGCAAACATCGCGAAAGTCTTGTGGTCAAGAACAAATGTTTAACTATGTTTTTGACAAGAGGTTTCAGTTTGATGTTGAAGCACACTGGTGCATATTCTTTTACTACGAACTTTGCGACAGTTTTAAACTTCTCTGAAGGATTTGGCATTGATATATATAGACGCAAAAATCTGTAAGCTAATGTTAACCAGCAAGCATGCGCAAGTTTCCAAGATTTTTCTTATCTGTTAGGCTTTAATTACAGTATCCTCTTACGACAGATAGGCATATTTCATACAAGTACCTTTGATCATAACTGAGATTCACGCACATTTAGGAATGTAAGAAGTTCTGAAGAAATCTCTTCGAAGCCGCACACTGGATTTGTTTCACAATTCACAAATGATCTACCGATAGGACCAGAGAAAGTGTACGGACCAGTAGTTACACCATCTATTTCTTTTAGTAAATGACGAAGTGGTAGTTCAATGACATGCGATAATCATATGCACCACTGTAAGGGCCTTCCTAAATGGTTTTCGAGCACTCTAATCACTCCTCGTTTTGACCCAACATTAGTATTAGTGCCGATAGCTCCCTCATCTTATAGGTCCACATTATTTTCTTGTAATTCGCGGCAGATGAAACTACCAATATACTTTGCTGATGCTGATCCGATCAAGGAGGCACAGCCGAGAAATTTTTTACCAATTTCTTCAAGGATACAATAATGTTCTTTCGTTTTCATATCTCTGTGACTTCCGGACATCACGAGTGTTTGAATTTTATTAAATCAAAATAGATAATACGACGTTTCACTTTAACAGTCTCTTTACGATTTTTCGCAAGCTCTATTTGTATTTTACTTACTGTCAATTATTTTTTGCGGTTGCTCTGAATTCACAATATTAAAATCTTCCAAAACTACAATAGCAGTTGCTGCAATTTTTCTTCTAGTCACGCCGGTTTCCTCCTTCACTTTTGTTAATTTTGGGAGGAATTTTCTCATTTGCGTGCATCCAATCTGTGACTACTTTCTTGTGTTCTTTAAAGGATACTTCCAACTAAGATCAGGATCTCCTCCAGCTTCAGTATGTTCTTTATTGCCTTCCTTTCTTATTTCCCAAGATGACGAGGAGTCTGAAGATTCGATAATGTAACTGCTACTGAGTTGGTTGAAAGGTTCACCGTAAGATCGCTCTTTGGCTTTCCTTTCTTCTCTTTTCTTCAATTTCTGTGTTCAAGTAACATCAGTAATACCGATTATCATTTTTTACTCACCACCCAGCGACACAACTAGGCTGGTTTTCGCTCCGGGGCAAGAACTCGTCTTAACGCTCCCTGACCTCCCAGACCAAACCCTTCCCGACTACACCTAAATTGTCATCACACAGTAATTCTCCTATTCTATTTTTTCTTCGGATAATAAAGCTTGATTTCAAAATTGCAGTACATAATTTAATTTTTAGTACAAGATAAAACACCGAACTAATTAGCAATTGATTGCCAAATAACCTGAGATTAGCATGCTTGAGATATTCTTTTCGCCTTTTCATAATAACTGCAATTCACAATGTTTTTGGAATTTAGAATGAATCAACAGTCTGTTGATTTAGAATAGAATATTTAATATTGACAAACAGTCAAACTGTTGTTTTAGGAATTTTACTCAGACATTTTGCAAGTCTCTTAAATCGAGAAGTTAAATGAAAACATAAAAAGCTGAAACTAAAATTTAAATTTGTGGACTGTTTGTCTGCAAAGATTTTTACAATGTCCTCATAAGATAGCTTTGAATGTAACTTACGCTCTATGGATATGATCCAAAGGTTAGTCAGTCGTGATTGTTCTGTTAAGTTTCTGAGGTATTTTTTTAATGTTTTTTAGTTTGGTAAAACTCCTTATCTTGTTTTATAGTTAAAATAAATATTTGTCCAGATTTGCGCCAGCAATTCGGCGCCCGGGGCACAAGCCCGTTTGCCCCCTTGGTTACGTCACTGTTACCACCCACCAAGCTTCTATACTAGTGACAATACAACCAACAAGTTCATTATAGGATATCAGAAGAAGAATGTTATTAAATAGCAAAAAGCTTCTTTATGACAAATAGTTGATCACTTTCCGCCTTATTATTCCCAAATTTCAGGGCCATTGCACTCCAACTAAAAAGAATTTTAGAAAATTAAAAATTCTTGTTGTTATCTACTGATACAAGATGTATCTTTTCCCCTCTATCCACAATACAAATTACAACTTACTTTCAGCAAAGATTTGCCAAATTGTTACATAGTAAATGGAAACTGTTTTGCAAAATCTCAAATTTATGGCCGAGCTCCTTCGTGGCTAAGCGGTTAGCGTACGCGCCTTTGGCGCGGAGACTCGGGTTCGATTCCCGGCGGTAGCTCAAGTGGTTCGGAGTCCATGTTAATCAGTAGGTCCACGTCTCATATAGCCTCTCTGCTGAACGGGACGTTAAACTCAAAATCAACTCAACTCAAATTTAAGGCCCCTTGCACCTCGGCTAGAAATTGTTTTAGAGAATTGAAATTTTCTACGGTAAAGTACTACGATATGGTGCAACTTTTGCCCCTTATCCAAATTCAAATTTCGAAAAAACAAAATCACTTCACCCTATTCTACAATCAAGAAAGTACGTTTACGACATTCAGTACTTAAGAGTTCTATTTTCAGTCCGGGCCTAGCTGTCTTGATTAGTTCTGAAATGGCATTTCAGTTATCTGAAAGTGGAAGTTATGCAACCTGCAAATCCCAAGTGTCATTTTGGTTGCTTAAACATATTGTCAAGTATCAGGAAGTTATATTTCTTGATATTTTTTTTTTATATTTTACTGTTTGACTAAATTCAATCTGGCAGGCAAGGCTAACGTACTTTAAACCAAGAAACATAAACAAAACCATATCATTCGTGTGGGAAACATTTTATCTTGAGCTTCATAGAGTTCAGTTTAGAAAATTAAAGCCAAGAACTACTACCGCATTTTGGTGTGATGTTAGTTTAACATCATTATTTACAGAATTCCTTCTTTGTTTAGAATTATATCATGTCAAAATTTTTAAAATAAGAAACTTATGATAGTATTTTGAACGTTCTTCCCTTTGAATTTTAGTTGCCACAAAAATATTATAAAGTCTTAGTTTACTCATAAATTTTAAATAATTATTTTGTTCTATAAAATGTACTACATTTTCAATATTGGGAACACCACTAAAACATTTTTGTCATTGTACCTTAATCTAATAGCTTAATAAACAATTCGTCGGAACTTAAAAACTCACTACGTTCACCGATTTTCATTTTTTTTTTTTTAAATTTTATCGAGTGACCAATTTTCTTTGACCCTTGCATTTTCAGGATTTTATCTTTAAAGTTCAGAAACTATATGGTTCTCTGTATTTTAATGGGGAAACAAAGGTAGAACATAGTGTTAACTCCACACTAAAATCTCCTTATGCTGATCATACAGCTATTTTGAGACTAGGAATACGATAGAGCAGCAGACTACAAGTACTGATTTTCTGCAATGGTGTAGTAAATGGAGACTCTTAGTTAATGAAAGGAAACACAAACAATAGTTATTTTGCCTCCTAAATGCCTTAGTAAACTGTTACGAAATCCAAATTTACTATAGATACGAGTAGGGATCTGGCTGATGCCTATTATTATTATAAAATATACTGCTTTTTGGCAGGTCCTAGGACTAGTGAGGTTTTTTTTTCTTATTTCTTTTCGTCTTCTTTTTCAGTTTGGCCTAGAAATGTTTCTTCCATGTTTCTCGATATTCAGCTTAAGACAATTTCTTCGCAAGATGTGTCCAATCCATTGGCTTTTCTACGAAGGATGGTGGCTAGAAGCGCCCTTTTTTTTCCTATCCGTTTCAAAACATCTTCGTTTGTTACTCTTTGTGTCCATTTTATCTTCTCCATCTTCCTCCAACATCACATTTCGAAGCTCTCTAAATATTTCTGCTCTAACTTCCGTAATGTCCAAGTCTCTGAACCATAAAGTCCAATGCTTCAAATATATTGAATTATATTTGACCAATTTCTTCCCTAGTCTAATATTAAGGCTGCTAGTTAAGAGTGACCTATTCTTGTTGAATGCTTCTTTGGCTATGGCAATTCTCGACCTGATCTCTTTGGTGCAGTACACGTCTTTCGTCAAAATACTTCCCAGATATTTGAAATGGTCAACCTCTTCAAGTACCCTTTGTTCTACTCTGACTTGTAAGGGCGCATTTCCACGGAATATTCTCATGACTTTCAATTTTTCGATGTTGATTTCCGTCCCATATAGATTCCTATTTTGTCAATCATCTCCTGTAGTCCTTCTTCGGTTCTAGTTATAATAACCGTATCATCTGCATACCTGATCTTGTTAATGATCTGCCTTCCAATCTTGAAATCAATTCCCATTAATGCTTCCTGCATTAACCATTCACTGTAAATGTTAATTGGGTCGACAAACTACATCCTTGTCTGACTCCTCTTCCAATCTCCACACTATTAGTTTCTCCTTCATTCAAGTGCAACTTGACTCGTTGTCCTATGTACAGGTTGCGAATAAGCCGTCAGTCTCTCCAGTTAATCCCAATTTCTTTAAGTATTTGTAAAAGTTTCGTCCAATTGACCTGTCGAAAGCGTTTTCCTAGTCTATGAAGCACAAACACAACTCTTCCTTTACGTCCAGAACTCGTTCTGAGATAATTCTTATCAACCCAATGGCATCTCTGGTGGTTTTTCCTTTCCGGAATCCGAATGGATCTTCGTTCAACATCTCTATCTTTTTTTTTTCACAGGCTGATGCTTATCCCCTCTGAAATTGTACACCAGGCTTAAGATTCTAGACTCACAATACCATTCATCTTGCATTTAGGATCAAATTTCCGTACCACGATACAGTTATAAAGGTAACCGAGAAAGTTCCGTCGCTTTTCGTGGAGGTCTGTCTTCCATTGGCTTTCACACCGTAAGTTGAATGCGAATGGAAATAAGGCGAAGGTCAGTTGTTGATGGCTATATCCAACATACTACCTGGCTGTGTCAGTTCAGTTACACCGTGAACTTCTGTAAGCACAGAGTGCACATGGGACCTCTACAGAGAATCGTTATGGTGTATGTGCTGTACGAGTTCAAACTGAGGTCAAATGGCAGTGTTGTGGAAGATATGCCAGGCCTTTGGTGAGGATGTCATGACTATGCGAACAGTGTAGCGGTGGTTTAACAAGTTTAAGGATTGTGACGAACTACTCGAAGATGCACCACGTAGTGGAAGACGAACACATGTATAAAATTGTAACTTTTGCAGCACTATCACATTTTAACAACTCCACAAGCTTATTCTACGATCTTTTGTAAATTTCAAATTTGATATTCTTATTATTTTTCAGCACATTTGTTATTTTTTGCATGTGCATCTCTTTTTACTATTTTCCCGTTATTGATATAATACTAGTTATGTTATTGTTTAATTTCTTTATTCTTTTGATTCTTGTTTATGTGTAATATTAATGCTTATTTCGCAGTTCCTTTGCCACCCATGAGTTTAATTGATACTTCCAAACCTCCGGCCAAGAACGAGGACTCAATCCTCTAGTGGCTGATTATCTGGACCTATTGTTTTTCAAATTTTCCCACATTAAAAAAAAAATGCTCTTTCAGAAATTGATTCCCTTCAATTTCCGACTCTACAAATAAAGTATTGCTGTACCTACCACTAAAAAAAAAAAACAGAGGTATAGTTACAACGGTATAATGGTACATTGTATATTAATACTAGGTTTGCTGATTTTTATATTCAGAAGAAAAGGAAGAAAATAGATATAATGTGAATATATAAATAAATAAGATTTTCGAATGTTTAAAATAATAAGGTTTGTGGCACGCCGTTGGCAGGACAACTATATATAAACAGAATATAAATAAAATGGAAGGATATCACGAAAAGGAACGAAGTGTGTATTAATTTAATGTGGCTCTTATTTAATTTAAAAGGTTTAGGAACCAAGGCTATGCAACGATATATTTACTATATTTTGATTATTATCGTTGCATAGTTTAATCTCAAACACACTATATAAGATTTTTTTTTGGTTAAACCTCAAAACGAAAGGTTAAAAGCTCGCATACTTGGGATATGAAAAGGTATATTGACCACTTATGCTACTGTTATACATTTGTCCATAAATGTAAATTTTATGTGAATCTCTTTCCTGTATTTACCAGAGTTTATTTTTCTTTTTAAAAACTCTAATCCCTTGAACAGTCTTTTCGTACGCTATCTAAAGAATTCTTGCTTATTTTGGGATGCATGTGGCGAAGTATTATTCTTTTGAAGTATAGTATCCTTAATTGTCTGAGAAAAGTATGACCTTTGTCTCTAGAATTTCTTTAATGTACCAATCATTGGTAGAATTACTCTCAACGGTAGCAACTGGGATTAGGTGGCATACCTAATGATTCCCCATATCAGCAAACTTGCTGTTCAGCCACTATGACCCTCGACAATTTTCACTCATAGGTTACTCTCACTAGGTCATTACAGTGGGACAGGATGAAGCAGAATTCGTCCGAAAATACGACCATTTGCCACTCAGGGCGTCAGAAACGGTGTTCATGAGTTTATTGTACTCTGGGATATTTGTGATTCTGGGTTAATTGAAAACGACACAAGTACAGATATGGATGACAACAATCTAGTGTTCAGTTGACGCCATAGAACGATTGTTGCAGATAAATTTACACACGTCACCGTCCTCCGATGTTGAGATAATAATGTGGATGACGTTGTTCACTCTGTCACGGTCACGAGGACAGTACATCTTTCATAGTCCATTGCCTGATCGTCGCTGCATGCGGTTCATTTCTTTTATTGCTTCCACAAACATATCTTTGTAATGACAGAGAAGTAGACCAGCAATGTTACAACGTTCAAACGCAATCATCTGTTTATATTGTGTCCTTTGATGTCTAGTGACGCTTTCCCACAGGATTCTGTGCATAATCCCGCTGAAATGGACGCATTCTGATCAATCCTTCTTTGTGTTCCCAGATTTAACAAATAGTAGTGTATAGCTAAATGCTTTCAAGTTTCGATGAGATTACATCCGTCTCCCTTAGGCTAATGTGCACAATCGTCAGACATTAAACTGAAATACTATTTCATTTATGATTTTTCTTCAGGACATAATATTAAATCACTAAAATTAAATTGCACTTTTATAGAGGATATTACAAAGTAATTAAAAAATATACAGACATAAGTGTTTCGATATGTAGAGCGAAAGTTCTCTAGCTTATCTGAGTAACAAATTCTAAGAATACTCTTTTAATCAAAGTGTCTTTTGATATATACTTTCAGATATTATATTTATTGTATGTTATGCAAGTGATCGACTCTTGAAGTTATCCTTCAGATCTTATCATCTCCACATCTCATGGTATATGTTTTCGTTGTTCACACAAACGAGGAATACACAAAGTCTTATATCTAAGACTTCCGAATGGTTCAGATTGAACTAAAGTTTGTCTCTTATTAGTGTTGGTTACAAAACCTCATTGGCCAAAAGCTCGCAAGACTAAATCTCGGCTACGACACTAGGGCATTTGTCTTCATTGTCCTGTATGTCATCTTATTCAATTTTCTAGTTAATCCAATAGACGACAAGGTCACGAACGCAGAAATACCAAGGATAGTTCAAAACACCCAATCCCTTTAGAAAGAATGGAACCCCTAATGGATTTCGCTTCACGATCATCAGCCTAACACCTCAGCCCGCTCTACTACACCACAGCGATAGGCCCTAGACCAGCGGGGAGGACTGTGCTCGTTCATTTTAAATATGCTAACCTTATGTTAATATTATGCACTTACGTAAGAAGTGCACAGAGCAGGAAAATATGCAAAATAGTTAACTTTTTAAGGATGGCATTATTCAATACGTACAGAATTCTTTCGGAGAAGAAACTGTCTTCATTATCTCTTGCCTTATTTCCACTTGTCACTAAACCAACTCACATAACCTTTGTATTTATGCATGTTTCATTATTTTTAAAGAAATGTTTAAAAAATAAGTACTTTGTACTAATTCGCTAGCGGTCATTAGCTCGAAACTTCAGCCAAGACATAAGACGATCAATTGTCTTGATTTCAAGTGCAGTTCAAATGTCGTATTTAGGTCAAGTGCTTTAAAGTTATCTTCACACAGTAAGATCATTAACTCTGTACAACAGACATGTTGCTAAATAACATGTAAGCGTACAACCTTGTTGTAATAAAAGCTATGTGACCTTTCTGTTGATTACTAACCTTAATTCACTTAATACATTTCAAGTTTGTTCTTATGATTAAGATAAAAATTAAATTTGTGAGTGAAGCAATTAGTTTCCTGTGTAATTTTTTTTTAAATCTGGGTAAAATTCACGTTAAAGCTCACTCAGTAAAAGTAGCCTGAAATAGGTTTATAACAATAAAATCATGAAAATACACACAGTTCAAAGTCTAGCTGCGGCCACCAAGATGTCTCGTTCCGTTTAGGTCGAGTTGATTTTGAGTTTAACGTCTCTGGAGTGTGGTGTATATATAAATATATACTAGACGGAAGGAGAGGTGTGACTTATAAGTTTTATTTGTGTTTAATTTGTCAATTAAGTTATTTAATACTCAATCGTCAGTGATGTATTTCGGATTTTGTTTCGGGGGTTATGCATAATACGGGGAAGCAGAAGGGGCAATTGCCCATCTAAGTTTGAGAATTAAATAAATTTTAATCAATGATCTACTAATATACTAGGATAAAACGTGAAATTCGTCTGTCGGTGGAGGATTTTACCCCTCCCCCCTCCCAGGCAAATCTGAAATGACGCTCCTGCAAATATTGACACGTTGAATATTTGTAATCTCATTTCAACTTAACTGATTTCATTTTAGAAAAAATGGAAATATTAAGTTTTATCTGTGTAAGTTTTTACCTGAAATAAAATGTTGAGACAAGTTGAAGCTGAAATGTACTGATTGCAGTTTTAAATGCAAGAATTGCAGACTGGTGAATCTTATGTATTAAGATACCCATCCAAATTTAGCAGTGAATCTAACCGTTTATTCTATTTATAGAAGGAAAAGGAAGCATGCTCTTAGCCTACCTAATTTCCCGGGCTACTTATTTCCTCCTCTTGATTGTCTTTAATTCAAACATTCATCTTTCTTTATAATTTAAATGATGTAAATATTCCGTTGCTATAATAACTAAAGTCCCGTTATTTTGATATTCGTGCAAGTTGATGTGGAACACAAGTTTCGCTTATCAGTTCCTCTTAGTTTTGGTATTGCTGACGACGGCCGACTTGAGTCACACTTCGAAAGTATGATAGGAGAAACGAAAGAAAGTAACAACTAAGAAAAAGAAACAGAAGAGTAGAATGGAAGAAAGAGAAAAGAACAGAACGCAGTTCTTACACGAAACGAAATTTGACAAATACAGTATTATTTCTGAACAAAGAGCATAAGAAAATTAAAAGTCAATGAAATTCTTAGAAATGGTAAGAAGGATTATTGTTGCACATGGAATGCCAAAAAGTAACAAATTTATTTCGGAGGGCTTGAGATCGATAGTCTTCCGCTCCTAAATACGCCACTGCCAATCGTAGATTTGAATTACCTTTTTAGGATTACTATTTTATTCTGTATCAGAAGAAAGACTGATAGCCGTTTCTACTCTATAAAGACGGCGTGTCGTATAAATACACACAGCAGATCATTTCGTTTTAGATGAGTGTGCTATGAACAAAAAGTGGGCGAGGAGTCGGGTGTGGTTTATTAAGCCTCATTTGTGTTTAATTTTTCAAATAAGTCATTTTATGTATTTCAATATAACAAAACTTCAGTTTGACTTTTTTTTCCCGTTTATGAAGGAAGTCTTATGTAAAATAGCTGTCCCTAAAGAATAAACAATAAAAAGAAATAAAACTCCTCTTCTTTTAAGTCCTTTTGTTATACCCTGTAAGCAGGGTCGGATCCAGGATTTTGTGAGAGAAGGTGCATCATAACTACCAAAATAACCAATCACATTGAAACTCTTCAAAGTGACATGTAACAATATTCTTTACACCTGATACACAGAATTGGGGAAGGGGGTATTTTAAAAGGGTTCGCAAATGATATGATGGAAAAATTGTTATTTCTTCCTGGCTTCTGTTTTCTTCCCTACTTGACAAATGTTATATTGCTTTGCTTGGTGAATCCTTTTCCTTTAATCTTCAGAAAATCGACTTAAACTATTGCTTTAGCAAATCCCCCCTTTCTTTTAATCCCCAAACGGAAACATGACTGTAGAAAGTTTCGGAAAATGTTGCTATTTTCAGTGCAAGCTTCTCATTTTACATAGTGTATATTTACAACGAACGGAGGGGGTGTACGTGCACCAGTGCACCCCTTAAATCTTCCCTGCCTGTAGGTTAAAAGAAGGGAGGTGATGACTAAAAGTGAATCGTGCAATAATTATGGAATGAGCATAGAATAGGAAGCAGGAGAATCCGGGAGAGCCTATGGGTTTAAACAGGTTCCTTCATGGGTGACCAGGGGCCAGTTTAGCTACAAGTGTTTGCTCTGAAGCAAAAGATCAATTGAGAAAATCTTAAGGGATTTTATAACTCAAAAACTGCTCTACTTTTTGACGAGTTAGTGAAAACACATCAGGTGCTATTAGGTGAGATGGTTAGCTTTAACGTTGAAATTTTCAAAAATTACTGAAACTCTCCATTGAAGAAAGGCGCCGATATAGCCATTGACTTATTAAACACAGACGAGGTAAACAATTGATTTATGAATTTCACAAGAGCGCCTTCTTCGTTCATCTATTGACACTACATTAATCGACAATTCTGTAGAACACGTTATCGGCTGACTACAGGAAAATCACTTAAAGCCGTGATTTACAGTGTATTGCTAAGGATCATTTTGTATCGTTTTCAGATCCACCGGTATTGTAACAGAGCGGTACTTGAGCGATTGACAGAAATTCAAATTCAGATTAGTGATAGTTTCACAGATTTGTTTTATTACAAACGTAAACTCTTTAGTCAGTAAAGAGGAGGGCATGCATTATGGATCAGAGTTGAAGACAATGAGTTTTGGTGGAACAGAGTGGGTCATTATGGGTGGTGGGTTGGAGCTGGTCACGGAAGGTGGTGGATCAGAGCGGGTCGTGGTGGGTCAGAATGGGTAAGAGTGGGTAGCGGTGGGTGGTGGGTCATGGTGGATCTTGGATCAGAGGATCATGGGTCAAGTTTTCAAGCAAGTCTCGTTAGTTTACTTTTTGATTGATTCTTGTACAATAACAACTACAATTATAATTAGAGTGAAGCGAACGTTAGTAAGAGATTCTTTCCTCTGCGGAAGTGAATTTCAGAATTTCATCTTGTTCCAAACCACTGACTCCCAAGCTTGTTTAGCCTATAGAACGCCCTCCGTAAATCCTGCACACTTCACGCCCAATTTTCGGAGTTTGAGGGAAATTTCCCTAATCTAGGGAAATATCATAGGTAAATTTTACAAAAAGGGAATTTTTTCGATAAAACGTGAAAATCCAGAAAATTCTCGTGTTGAGTGATTGATCAATATAAATGCTTAAAATTTTCTTTGTCCTCCAGAAATGAAACAATACAATGGCAATATTTTGTTGTGTTCAAAGTATCATGTAATCAAGAAAGTTCGTACGGTTTTTGAGACAGTCACTTTTATCTCGTTTGTAGTCAAATTGATTCTGATGACGTTATATGTTTACATTCCTTTTCAACCTTATTCAGTAGAGGGAGTTCAGTGCATCGCAAATTTCGCTATCGGGTTGGTAGAGAGCGCAATCTCCAAAAAGAACATATTTTTAAGCTTAGGAAAGGGAGATTTTTAGGCTTTATTTGCTTTACGAGTACAAATTAGGAAACAAAGTTACAGAGGCCGCTAGGAGAATATGCTCAGTGTTTGGAGAGACGTCAGTGAGTGAACGGACTGCCCAAGAGTGGTTCAGCCGCTATTCTTCCGAAGACGAGAGCCTTGAAGACAAGCCTCGTGCTGGACGTCCATCCACCCTCGACGTAGTCCAGCTAGAGGAGCAAAATAAGCAGAATCCTAATAAACCTGCCAGGAGCCTGCACACAGGTTTCCAGCATTCGATTACATCTTCAAATCCTTGGGTTGACATAAAAGCTAAGCAAGTGGGTTCCTCATGTTCTGTCTGAGGGAAACAAGCTCCAACGGTTGAACATCTGCTTGTCGTTGCTGACGCGCCATAATAAACCCTTGTTCCTGGATCAAATCTTGACATGTGACGAAAAATTTATCATTTATGATAACCGAAAGAGGAAACATCATTGGTCCGACTTTTGGTTCGGTCTCATTGGCCGCTAAACCGGGCATTCACCAAAAGAAGGTACAATGTGTGTTTGGTGGACCAGCGCTGGCATAGTCTAGTATGATTATCTAGAAAACGGAAAAAACATAACAGCACATGGTCTACTTGTGACAATTACAAAGCCGCACTGCTCTAGAAACAGACAGCACTAGTCAACAGAAGAGGAGTTCTCTTCCACGATCTTGCAAAACTTCATACGGTAAAAACGACAAAAGAGGTCACCAAAACACTGTGCTGTGAAGTTCTTCTTAATCCACCCTATTCCCCGGATGTCACCACATCAAATATTATTCTTTTTAGGCATGGATAACCAGCTGCGGGAACAGGAGTTCCAAAAACGCGACGGTGTCACAAAGGCTGTATTACAATTTTTGAACTCCACTTTTTTTAAAAGGGCATTTATAAGCTTGTGTCTCGTTGGAAACATCTCATTGAAGCCAGTGGTAATTATTTCGAAGAACAAAATGGGTATATAAGATTTTTGTGGGCCGTGTTTGATGAGTGATGAAAATTGCACGAACTTTCTTGGTTACCTGATAGCATAATTTATACCCATTGTTCGTTGGGTGTATTTGTGTGTAGGCCTATATTTTGTTTAGGAAAAAGTGGCGGAAAAGTTAAAAAGAAGAAAGAAAGAAAAAAGAAAGAAGCAAAAGCAAATGAATAAAGCAAATGTGGTTGGCAATTTCTTTAATATAGCTAAATCAATCTTATCACACAACTTTGTCATAGGAATTGGACACTCAACAAACTAGGGATAATCGATAAGAAAAGGGATAATTTTGTGTCAGTGGAGGAAAATTTTCTTAAGGAAATCTACGAATACTGTTCATGCCTCCTTCTTTCCATTTGTTGGTCACATATGCTTTTTCTCTGAGTTGTAGCATTGAATCTCAACTTTTCAATAATAATAATAATAATAATAATAATAATAATAATAATAATAATAATAATAATAATAATAATAATAATAATAATAATAATAATAATAATAATGACAACCCAGCCACTCAGTGCCTAATTGGGGATGCAAAGTTGAGTGCAACTGGATGCCTTCCACTCACCATCTAGAATGAGTGGGACAAACTTTAATATCAATTTGAGAGAGGTTTCTCATTGGGGATAATTCAAATAAAGATACGTCCACTTCATTAATATAAGATCACTGTATTTCGTTATGCTTATGAGTGTACTGTAAGATTTCAGAACGCTAGTAATGACGGATATTAAGAATCATTTGCCAGACGGGTACAGAAACGGTCAAGTATTGAGCTTTTGAACCCTGAATCGGTGCCACACATACCTGGATAAAACTGGTGTATCTCCCTCGTTGCTCCGGCGTTGAACTCGGCTCCTTTAAGCTGAATCTCCTTGCTGTTGAAAGACGAAAATGAGCATTGAGGTATGACTCCTCTCTAATGCTACTCTCTGCGTGATGTTCCTCGTTGTTAGAATGATTTGGAATATGAAGTACTTTCTCCTCCTGTCATCTGGCTGATTCTCGAATAGAACTTGGTTCTCCAAACTCGAACCAAAGAATGATCACTGTAACTTGATCATGGACTCCTCATGGACTTCCTATCGACTACCTATCGTCTGTTCCTCAACTGTCCATCGACTCTCTATCCACTCTCCATCAACTCTCTTCATCAACTCTCCCAAAACCTTCTCGTCCTCCAGTTTTGTTTAGCGTTGTCCAACCTCCGTCGTCTGCTTGTCGTCTGCTGCAGCACGTGCAACACCGTTTTCACATGGAGAGACAAATTCCTTCCATGTGTCAAAACTCAAAATTGCAATCCTCGACACGTTCTGATTTCCCGATTCTAAGCAATTCTCCGCACATCCGTAATTTCATGAAATTCGTGAAATCTTACAGATTCACTTTATACAATTTCTAGAATCTGGCTAATGTGAGGATAGACACATTGTCAACATTTCCTTCCTACATTGCCAGACTCTCGACGATGACATTCTTATACACATTTGTTTACAACAAACTGCTGACACAAACATTAGCAAAATTGTGCAGCTTGCATTTACTCACATATACAACATTTAATTCCCATAACCTTAATAAATGATTTTGTGACATAAACATAAAAATAGAATCAAAATATACAAATTACTTTCCTCGAAAATCGAGTACTGCCACATGACCCCCCTTAAAAACTTGGTTGCCTCGCAATCCAAGCTAGACCTTGTAAGAGGGCGATTTTCCATAAACACCCTGTACATCATATAAACTGAATCAATATTGAAAAATAAATATAAACTTGAAATAAAAATAAAATATGTATTATTATGCAGAATAGTTATATAAACGGTAATCAATATTCCTTCACCTAAAATTATTAAATATATATATATTTGAATCTTTAATCTTTCTCTTAATTCCTATAATTATAAAATACAAAAATTTCAAATGTAATCTGGCAAAGTATACGCTCACGACATCTAGTGAGTGTTCGCTGAAATACTTGCTCATCACATTTGGTCAAGAGTGATTGTGCATAATTACATATATGTTAGTTTGCAAGTACTCTTGAATTATCTTCTCTTCGCGACAACGCTTTTAGAGTCTCATGTTACCAAAAACTTCCACTGCTCTGTCTGTCCATACGTGCCAACCAATGAATTTATTGGCCGTATCAGTACTGGTTCAACTTCATTTATTTCCACCGCTACGTGCTTGGAAATCTAAAAACAAAAACTTGTAACATAGTTTTTAAAACATAATTAGTTAATATTTTTTACATTAGCACTGTAAAACTTGAAAATCTAATTGTTTTATTTTCATCAAAATTTTATTCACTGACATTTTAGCATGAACGGAAATAAAATCTTGCCGCAGGGCGTTGGATATACTGTAGATACTTCCAGCCTAGTAACTGCAAGATCAACACTTTTCAATCAAGGTTAACCTGACTTCCTTTTCCTGCCTTTCTGTTCGCGCGTCACTGTTGAACGGATAACATCGAGTGTTAATATTCACTAGCAATTATTCGTTATTAGTTTTAAAACACTGTATTCTATAGCACTACCACGTCGCATGATGTATGTGAATATTCTTATCCATGCCGAATGTTTATTGGATTCGCCACAATTGTTCCAATTCTTGATGTTTACTTTCGGGATTTCGTGCGGGATCTCATGCACTGCAGTAGTGTTACCGATACTCAAGGCTCATACTAGTACTCAACCTTTACTTTACCAATCTGGCATATCCGTTTGTGATTAAAATATTTAAAATGTGATATATTAAAAATTAATAAAATATTATAAAGTGATAAAATGTTTAAAAGTGAAAATGTTATTGGTTAATACGTGATATATACTTAAATGGATATAATTACTTTATGGACATTACACAGGATTACACAATGGACTATTTACTGGATTATCTATATGGGTAAGTACAAAAAAATTTTACACGCGAATATATTTAAATACTATGTCTATTTACTTGTTCTTAACCTACAATTATTATTATCCCTAACACTTGTTAACTGCATACAAAAATTGATTGCGATTCAGAGAAAATGATGGATTTTACATTTCCTTAAAATCCTGAAGGCCTTGGTTGTTAAATACGGCAGCCTGACTTGTCGTATCATCTCAATCAAAATTTGGCTACAGCTAGCACATTTATTCCTATCTATATACATGGTTTTCTAAAAATCTGACCGGTTTTCAAAATTTTAAAACTTAATTCTTCTTCATACTTGCATTTGATAGAACTATCGTGACGTGATCCCTTTTTTTTCATGAATATTGAAGACGTGACTATTTATTCTCCTAGATCATAACAATAGACTACTTATTTATTATATTATTTACTTATTTACTTATTTGCCTAATTACGTTGTCTAGGATGGCCATTTCCATAACAATTTCACTAGGTCAACAATTCATTTTATTATTAATTACTATTAATCTTCTTATCATATATTTATTAACTTATTACTCTATACTTATTACTACATTAAAATATTAAATTATTAAATTATTTTAACAATGCCGACAGGGCCTATAGCGTGTGAGAAGGATTTCTTCCGAAGAAAGTTCAAAACTACTTCATATTTCCAACTCGAATCTGTACTAAATCCGTTCAGGGCTTCTCATGTGCAGGAAAATCCTCTGCATGTCCCCGATAACATTTCTCTTTTTCTTATTTTTTTTTCCTCTTCTTGCGCTTTATTCATATATATTCATCTACTTCTTATATTCTCTTAGAGTACTCTTAGCGCTAACATATGCATAAATATTCATCTATAATTCTATTCGTCGATGCATGCTTTATTCTATAAACTCATTATTTACTTCTATCTTCTTACTCTTATTTACTTATTAAACATTATTCATTATTTATTATTTCTCTCTTCTTCACTCTATCCACATTTATTATTAATTTAGTCTATGTTATAAATCTACAATTGCTTCTTTCTTTACGTCTAACGTCTTTAATTGTTTACTTTTTAAATCTATCTTCTACTAAAATTTCCTTCTTCTCAATACTCACATTCCTAAAACCAACTCTTTTCCTCTTTCTTTCTTCCTACTAACACAACTGAATCGATTAATCTAGACAATTCTTACATTATAACTAGAAGAATATAACTATATTCTATTTTCCTATATTTTAGATGCACTACTAACATCTCTCTCTCTTCTGACTATCCTACTATTCCCTAGGATATCGAATAATTTACTCGCTAATTATTACTATCTTAATTTTAATCTTACGCTAAGGGACTAGCTAAAAATGAAGGATATCTCCACCAAAAAAAATTTGCACGGCTTTACACGTGATGTACGAGTCAACTCCTGTGTCTCTTTTCAACAATCACGGAAGACTTATGTGGCTCAATAAATAAAATATTCTCATCGATGTTCGGTAATCGCCCAATTTCAACTCGACGAGAATGGGATTTCCTTCCTGATTAGAGTTTCCCCTAATGAAAGGTTTTGCCTAATTATCAGGGTTTCTTAATTTTAACTTATGTCTAGACTAAATCTACTTCAATTGCATCATTCATTTCTTGTTTTTTTTTTCATTCTTGCCTTTTCTTACGTCTAAACTCCTAATGCAAAAACTAATCACAAAATCATTCATATTTCATTTTCTTTGTTTTGCTTTTCTTTTCTCCATAGTCTTTCCTACTTTTATTCTTTTTATTACGTCACTATAAAATTACATTAAAATTATATGCCATAAAGACATACTGCAATAAAACCAATTGATAGTCAGATTTTCCTCTTCCAATATTAATAATGCTACTATAACTACCCATATATACTTATGTCCTCTATTACTAAAACAAAATTTCTTACAATCAGATTATTAACTTAACTAAATACTTAAAACATTGATAATTACTAATAATATCTATCCTTACCCTATACATATATAACTAATAATAATAATAATATCTATACAATTCTCTTATTTTACTTCTTCCTTGTCTTTAATCTGACAACCATGGTGTTCGCTTTTTAAAGAATAAAGCAAAAGCCACTAAATCTAGTAACGATTTATCACTCGCTACTATGATTTTTGCTTGTTTTTCATACTGAGCTACGGTAGTAATAAAATCTGAGATTTTCACTGCCTGAGTACACATGAATTTATTTCTAAATCGATCTAGCCATTGATTTACCAATTCTTGACTTGCTCCACTAGTAAATAAAGCACATACCTTATATTTTAATTGATCTTCCTTAATCGCAAAAAATACGGCATTGCGTATCAACGTATTCGTTTCAGATATACCAGTTAGTATAGACAAAAAGTGTCTCCTAACTCCTAACTCTACAAGATCGTCTACACTAAAATTCTTTTCTGAAAATTCAATTAGGTAATAATTCTTGTATCTACGTCCCAGAACGTTATCTCTGAACGTCTGTTCCTTCGTATCGTCGTAGGTCGGGTTATATTCAGCAAAATACTTTAAAACACCTAAATCTAAGGAATAATACCTTGACTTGCTGAACATAGTCGCGGGTTTCCCATTATCCTTAAGAACAGGATAATGAACCCTGTGATTATTCTTTAAAGATAACATTGTAAATTCTTAGTGCTATTTTCTACTAATTGAATACTAAATTGTTTACTTTTAAGATTAATATAGGTTATATTTAATCTATTACACCGTAACTGCTTTGTCTTTGTTATTCTTCCTGCTCTGCTCGTAACCTTGAAACGGAGCAAATAATTCGAGCGGATCTCGACGTAAAATGAACAATCGTGTGCCGTCGTGTCTAATCGGTCACACTCGTGTTTAAGCGCTTGCGCCACAATCGTCGTTCGCTCAGCAGATCCTGACTGAATTATACATCTCGTTCTGTGCATTCAGAACGTAACAACTAAATTATTTCACTACTTTTCTTTTGTCTTATTATTATTATTCTAAACTTGTAATATATTATCACTATATGTGTTACTATTATTAACCTGAAGATTATAAAACAAACTACCATGAAATTACTATGCTTCGTGAACGTCATGCGTTATTTAATTTAAAAATATCACTGAAACACATTCCTGTTATACAACCTAGAATCGAACTCAGTCGTAACACTTGTTATACTGTTATACTTGATCGAAGTGAGGGTGGGATGGGTGGGTTTTATTTACTAATATATAAGTTAGTAATTTAACATACTTCACCATTAATGGGCGGGTAGGGATGGTTTTAAATTTACTATTGTTTAAATTTTCTGAAATCGCATAATTCACAAATATCACACTGGAATCGCTACCATGACTTTTACGTCTAACAGTATCTCCATCATGACAACCCAGCCACTCAGTGCCTAATTGGGGATGCAAAGTTGAGTGCAACTGGATGCCTTCCACTCACCATCTAGAATGAGTGGGACAAACTTTAATATCAATTTGAGAGAGGTTTCTCATTGGGGATAATTCAAATAAAGATACGTCCACTTCATTAATATAAGATCACTGTATTTCGTTATGCTTATGAGTGTACTGTAAGATTTCAGAACGCTAGTAATGACGGATATTAAGAATCATTTGCCAGACGGGTACAGAAACGGTCAAGTATTGAGCTTTTGAACCCTGAATCGGTGCCACACATACCTGGATAAAACTGGTGTATCTCCCTCGTTGCTCCGGCGTTGAACTCGGCTCCTTTAAGCTGAATCTCCTTGCTGTTGAAAGACGAAAATGAGCATTGAGGTATGACTCCTCTCTAATGCTACTCTCTGCGTGATGTTCCTCGTTGTTAGAATGATTTGGAATATGAAGTACTTTCTCCTCCTGTCATCTGGCTGATTCTCGAATAGAACTTGGTTCTCCAAACTCGAACCAAAGAATGATCACTGTAACTTGATCATGGACTCCTCATGGACTTCCTATCGACTACCTATCGTCTGTTCCTCAACTGTCCATCGACTCTCTATCCACTCTCCATCAACTCTCTTCATCAACTCTCCCAAAACCTTCTCGTCCTCCAGTTTTGTTTAGCGTTGTCCAACCTCCGTCGTCTGCTTGTCGTCTGCTGCAGCACGTGCAACACCGTTTTCACATGGAGAGACAAATTCCTTCCATGTGTCAAAACTCAAAATTGCAATCCTCGACACGTTCTGATTTCCCGATTCTAAGCAATTCTCCGCACATCCGTAATTTCATGAAATTCGTGAAATCTTACAGATTCACTTTATACAATTTCTAGAATCTGGCTAATGTGAGGATAGACACATTGTCAACATTTCCTTCCTACATTGCCAGACTCTCGACGATGACATTCTTATACACATTTGTTTACAACAAACTGCTGACACAAACATTAGCAAAATTGTGCAGCTTGCATTTACTCACATATACAACATTTAATTCCCATAACCTTAATAAATGATTTTGTGACATAAACATAAAAATAGAATCAAAATATACAAATTACTTTCCTCGAAAATCGAGTACTGCCACAATAATAATAATAATAATAATAATAATAATAATAATAATAATAATAATAATAATAATAATAATAATAATAATAATAATGGCAAACATGTTCAGGAAGTACTCGCATGCGTGTAAAGAACAATTAATAATAGACAAGATAATAATAAACTGTTTTATGATGAAGACAGGAACAAACACAACACACAATGGACCTGGAGTTACGAACTTAATCCGTTTCGCAAGGCTGTTCTTAAACCAAAATGTTTTCATCAGAAATTATTATTCTCATTGAAATTAACATAAATATAATTAATCCCTTTTCTACTGAATCATGGTATTGTATGTATTTTTACATGTTTTCTGTGATGAAGACTATAGAGTAAAAATGACATTAGCCTTCTTAAAGACAAATACACCCGACAATTAAGTAATGAGACTGATTTTATTGTGATCAAATAAACAAAGATAATGTAATAATGCTTATTTATTATTTTAAGTAGCTACATCCCTCCTGTGTCAATAGAGCGAGTGGCACGATCATGCAAGAAGTAGAATGACCAACGACTTCTGCAACTTAATTTGTGATATGTTCCGAATGCCATTGTCACAGTTGCTTGCATGTCTTCAACATTGTGAAAAAGTTCACCTTTTAATGGCAGTTTATGGAACAGAAAATAGTCGCAGGGAATATTTCTGAAGAATAGGGTGTGCTTCAGCACCCACACTTGTAATCTTGGTCAAATAATCCTGAACAAGTACTGTCCTCGAGCGGGTTCATTGTCATTCAGCTACCTGGGGATGAGTATTCAGGCCGAACATAGGAATTATCATCATGAAACGCACAAAAACGCTTAAATAAAACTGAGCATTCACTGTGTGACCTGGTATAAATTCATGATGAATGATAGCCTTACTTTCGTATAAACATAGGAGCATTGTCTTCACTTTTGACTTCTAAAGTCGAAGTTACTTGTATTTTGGAAATCCTGAGGACTTCCATTCGGCATTCTGACGTTTAGTAGCTGGATCATAACGATAACACCAACACTCGTCCTCCCCACAATGAAAAACCATAATATTTTATTCCTATAGCCATAGCCAGAATGTCACGAACGTAAGCAACACGCTCTTGTTTTCGTTCCTCAGTCAATAAGTGTGACACAAACCACGATACTATCTTCTTCTTGCCCAGATCTTCCACTAACATCTTACGGATTACGAATTGTCTCCCCGTAAACACCAAACTCATCTGCCATCATTCTCACAGTCACGCAACGATCTTCTTGCACACGTCCGCGGACTTTTACAATGAATTCTTCATTACGAATAGACATTGGACGATCCAGCCGAGGTTCATCTTATATTGATTCCACACCACGTAAAATGTGCACACCATCCAAAGATGTATGCACGAGACATACCTGTATTGCCATACACTCTCCGCATCAAAACAACAGTCTATGTGGCACTTTTATGTATTCTCTCTCTGCTCCACGCCGTTAGCTTCTTTCATTTTGTATAACTTAACGATTGTTATTTTCTGGATACTTCTCCTACTTCCTAAAGAAAGATCTAAACATCGTAATGCGGGTCATAGACACACACACTTGCATCACCAACTTACATGGAATATTTGTTTCATAATGCATGTTGGAGGCGTTTTTTGCCCACACACGTACTAGAAGAATGCTGCCTAACATACTAGAAGAATGAATCGGAGGACTCACGTGATTTCTTCCGCTGTTTTGATTGGCGGAGCTAAATATAATACAACCAACTTGCATGAACGAGCACATATACGATAACATGCATGAAGAACGGCAAAACTATCATGCATGTTCAGAGAAGATTTTGGAAACTTTCAACATGCATGAACGAGACCATACACGATCAACTTGCCTTCGGTTTTATCATTTTTCATGCATGTTGGAAGGTTTCTTCATGCACGTGTCTGCGTGTATGGGTCTCTAAAGCAGTCTTGGGAAGTAACGTAACGCAAGTAACGTTTCCTAGTAACGCGTTACATTTTTTTCCAAAGTAACTGTTACGGTAACGCGTTGCAAAATTTTAAGTAACATATCTAGTTTAAGTTACTTTTTTCTCGTTACATTTCGGATGAGTAACTACAATATATGTATAATTTTTCAGAAACAAATGTTTATTTCCAGGAAGTGAATTTTTCAGAATGGAACAATGGAGCATGAACTACGTATGTCAGTGACCGATAGTCACAGATACACAAAGAAACAGATAAGATCTTAGTGCTACTTGCAGTTTTTGGAAGATGAGGACAGCCTCAGGGAAATCACGTGTACTGATTGCAAGCACCTGGAAGCTTTTGTCATAGATTTTGACAGCTCCAAATCAATACATTCAGTGAGTGAACTACGACTGAAATGGTACCGATAGTCTATTTTACTTTGAATGGTGTTGTTTTTATAAAGATGGAGAACGAAAATACTTTCCCGTACGAACATTTGAAAGAATACTTTTTTCTTAAAAGCTGAGAATGATAGTGGACAGATATTATACAATTAGTTTAACAGAATAATAATAAGCAGCGATTTTTTCTAATGCATAGGGATGGGCAAGTCGAATTTAAATCGAGTTTCGACTACAGTCAAAGTTAATTTTCTCGAGTCGAGTTCCGAGTCCATTCACTGTTTTCAACGTCGAGTTTTGAGTTAGCTCGCTCGTTTAGCTCGTTATAACTAGTTTTGAAATCATAACCTGATTACACTGGGAAGTGAAAGTCATGAGAAATATAAGCAGTAATATGGAATACTTTTAGTGTTGCTCACGTGAGGAGACACTGCTCGCATCTCGTCTCGTCTCGATAACGAGACCACAAGAGATTTTTTTTATAACGAGCACAGTTTGGCTCGACTAGACTAAGCCGATGACTCGTGCCGGCTCGCGTGGGGTGAACCATCGACTTGGGCCGGCTTGGTTGGCATGAGCCATCTGCTCGGTTCGGCTCAACTGAGCTGAAGGCTCTAGCCGTCTCGGTTGTGTGAGCTGTTGGCTTGGCTCACTTCTCGGTTCGGCTCGATAGTGAACGAGCTGCGAGCCGAGCTGCTCGAGTCGTTGACAATTCTAAACTCGGGGCGAGCAGTTTTGAACATATTTAGCCAGCGCTCCATAACTTTTAACAATGTTTAGCTCAAGCCCAAATACTCAAAACTTAGACCCTCAACCCAAATTCAGAAGATCATGAACAATGCCCTTGACTCCTAGACTTCACGACTACTGAGGTTGGCAATCAACTACTTTTTTAGTACTCAGATACAAACCTTCTATCTTTCATGTTTATACACAGTGTTGTTATAATAATAATGAAAGAAAACAAAGTAAACGAAGAAAAAAGTGCAATGTAGAGGAGTCGCTAAAAATTAATTCTCTTTAACGAGAACGATTACGAAAGATCACTTACTGATTGAAATCCAGATTATTTTCCAATAGAGTAACTTCCAATAAACCTTTTGTTATTGTTAATTATTCCATATCGGACTCCCGAAGAAAACTCATCTAAACAACTTATTGACCGTGCCAATAGCGACTACTCTCAATCATGACTCCGTTTTCTTTCATTTAGGAATAGGAAAGAAAGAGAAGAAAGTAGAAGGGTAAAAGAAGGAGGTAGGTAAAGAAGAAAGAAAAGAAATAGGGTATTTTAATAAGAAACAGATTACTGGATAATTCCGGAAATATAGTAAAAGGTCGGGAAAGTCGTTGAAAGATGAATCATTCTAAATGTTATTAACAACTAATCAATTTTGGAATGCTTCGGAATAGACACATGTTACCTCATACCACCCAGACCTAGCTCCAGGCACCACGATCATGGGGTTGCCCAGACCTAGACCTGGAAATGAGAAAAGTGAAATCATTCTTTGTACTGTTATTCCAACCGGTGATTGATAACCATCCAGCATCTGAACTCTGTTCTCTAGGATCGACCACACATATGAATTAGCCAAGAGGAAAAAAAAATCAGACTTATAAACTCAATATAAATTTATGTATCGTATCAATAAGAATTTCAACTTCCTGGAAGAAAGATGTCGTATTTAGGCTCATCCTGCTAATTTTGCTTCACTCCTCGAGCCGATTTAAACCGTTAGTGACGGTCCTTCATGACCTAGGTTATTTACCTTAACACACATATTAAAACATGACACATATATTACAGATGTTAATATGACAAATGATATCACTAAAATTACTTAAATTAAATCTATCATGCATTCACACGCTCACTCACTCAGGACAGTGTATATATGTTTAAAGGAAACCAACTAACTACAAAGATACAAATAATTTATTACATCCATAGTGAAAAGAAAAGACAAAACAAATAATTATAAAGAAAATCTTAAAAGCACAAGTTCTTGGTTATATATTAATAGAGTACATAGTATTATATTTTAGTAAATTTTTATATATTCAATCATATTGACAAATGGGAAAAAAATAATTACATGTATCATATCTTAGGCATGCTAAAACAAAATTATGATTTGCGACATACGCAAAGAAGACACTTATTTCACTTTAAAAAAAATGGACAAAGAGGAAAGAAAAAAAAACTTTTGGTGTATTAGAACTTATATGAGTCTCTACCTCACATTGGGTAATAAAATATTAATGATTTTGAGCGTTCAAATCACAAATCACGCACTACTCATAGTGTCCAAAACATTTCGCTCCATTTAACTTCGTTCGTGTTTATATATATCTCTATATGTATATATATATCTATTGGTTTACAAAACCATTCGTCGTCTATACTTGGTTTATAACTTTTAACAGTTTATATCTGCAATCGCACACTACGACGCTTTACCCATCCAGGGATTTCGAAAAATCACTATCGCTAGAGGATGTTTCTCCTCTTAGACGGTCAATTTCCAAACTTATTATTTGAATAGTTTTAAGTTATTTATGCAACACTGGGACACGTCATGAGGCCTTTCCTTAGGATCACTTTCGTATATATTTGTATATAATTCGGATTTTTAAAACGATCTCCCGCAGATGTACGGAGTATGAAGGTTTAAATTGAGGATAAAAAAAAAACTGGTCAAGTCACAGGATACATATGCAGGTGAGAAGGATTCAAGGTACACTTTCCACAATGGTTTTTGGTTGGTAGTTCAGGGATAATATTCGTTATGATGTGGGTTACGTTTAGACCTGCCGTTACTTTCCAATACATGCCATTACAGAATTACATAAGGTATCATTTACATTTATTCAAAAGAAAAGGAAAATTACTTAAGTGCACGGCGGTATTCATGACAAAATCTACATTCTCAAATTCGTCGGAAAACTCACTGGCAAACTATAGCAACCAATACACGTTTAGGGGGGACAGACACGAGCGCTCTTACATATATTCATAATACATTTAATATCATACTTTTACTTTAAAATCATATTCACATATTAAGTACATATACATTTCGACGTATTCATTTCTCTCTCTATATATATATATTTATATTCAATAAATGCGCACACATTTAAATTAATCACCCCAATAATAAAATTTTTTACAAGGTTGCAAACATTGTCCCAAAACAAATGACTTCCGACAGTACATATGAAAAAGAAAATCGCTTTTCTACCTGATACCGCGCATCTATAAATTTTTTCACTTTTATATATTCAATTCGTGCTTAAATAATGAAAAAAAACTTTGTGAGGCAGGCACGTAACACAGAGCATTTCTAAAGATATAACTAGATAAACCAAAGTACAATTTCTGGGCCCAGGTTAACTACAAAGTAATCGAAAACCAAAACAGAAAGGAAAGTGACCAACGGATTAAAAAAAAAAACTTAAGACGAACGACGGTGAAAGAACGTAATCGAAGTGTCGTCAAATACTAAGTCTTTGTTCATTTCAGCGATAGGTCAAAATGTGATGGAGGACCCAATCATTATCTACTCCATTCATGAATCGTGTCTTGCAACGTCTCAGCTGGTAATTTCAGATCAGAGTTGTACGTTAAATAAATCGTAAGCGACAAGTTCAAAATCGGGGGGGGGGAGGTTGAAAATTTGAAAAAAAATCTTGAAGTAATGAAGACAGAGAGAGGGATAGAGAAGAAGGAAGACGAAGAATAGGGGCGCCAAAGACTTAAGTGAGAAATAACTAACGCTACAAAGATAGAAGTCGAATTTCACTCTCAACAAAATCCATAGCCAAAATATTCTTAACATGCCAAAAGGGTGGTCTACTCAAATACGTAGACTCAAGGGGCGCCCTGCTGCCAAGGATGCAAGTTCTGTGTCCATCAGATCCCAATCCCACAAGAGTTTGCTTGTAAGATTGAAATCCGATCCCCGTATCCGGCCCAGACCAGCAGGATAAAAGGAGAAGGGGAAAGGGACCAGGTAACTGCGTCCCCAATTTTGAAATCTCTAAGTAAAAAAAATATTCGACCCCTTAGAAAAACTAAGAAGGTTCGAGGACAGTAATGAAACTAAAATAGAAGTATTATCTAAGATATCCCTAACTAATGATTTGCCGAAATAAAAAAAAATTAAATAAACTGAATTTTGGATCGGTGATTTCTATGCCAAACCTCACCGATAGCTACCCTGCGCAGACACGCCACGGTCTGGGATGTCGTTAATTTCCCTCGTCTAATTAAACTAAGAAAAGAAATGAAAATACTTAAAGGGACTAGGGGTCGACATCCGGGTACGCTAAAATAAATTTCAATAACTAATTGTTTTGATTCTGTAACCCTATCAGAGCTGTTGCCTCCATGAACATTGTAAGCTAGCTTGAGTAGGTAACGTGAAGGGAAAAAAATCTCACGGAGCTGGATATTCTATTTTAAAAACCGACCAGAAAATATAATTCACTACAGCCCTGTTGTATAACTGCTACTGTCTTTTCATAATTTATTATTCAATATGTCTAGTCAGCGATTATATGATGCTACCTATTCTATCAGATGGTATTACTATGGTTGATTATTATTATAACACATAAAACTACAAAGTATTACCGTAGTCCGACTATATATCGCCCTCCGGTCCGCGTGATATTATGGTGCAGGGGTCAGAACCTGAGATGTTCGTAGCTACACGTATCTATTCAATATCTATATATCAACACACGGCGAAGTATTCACTGGGCTACTATATATTTAACTATATGGGTGTCCTATATTCTATATTCATTTACTACAATATTCATATACTTTATATTCATATTCACATTAATATTCATTTGCCACGACGCTATATTCTACAAACACCCTGTTTCCTCTATCTACGCCCAGCCTATTTACACATTTCATCATAATACTTTAAAATCTATAGTCACTACAAACATTTCCCATTCCGATCACCGCACGACAACCTCACTCGAACTCAAGACTCTTTCACACACACACAATACTATGTAATACCTGGTAGCTTTATTAAGAACGAAAAAAAAAATCCTACGTATGTTCACTGAAAATAGAATTATCCGCGATAATATTTAATGTTTATAAAATTCTGCAGTAACAATGAACTTCTGCAGCCACGAAGAAAAATGAACATCTAATATAATTCCAAAGCGATCGCCCGACTTCTGTTAAAAAATTACGTATTGTTTATTTACTTAAATATCTCGATTTCTAGACTATGCAGAATGTTGAAACTTTCAGAATATATTAATTTTGGGTCACTTGACCTAACTGTACATTCATATGGGCTGTGAATTATACCTTCTAGGTTTTATTTCGGAAAGAAAGGTCAATTTCATGAAAACTAAATCACTAAGCACCTCGACGGAAGAATGGCGGTTAGTACTGACTTTTGACACTAGGGCTAGCGACGATATAATCAACCCTTGAACAACTGAATGTGACCTTGTACACGGAATTATTATACTATATTAAGTTCACTATTAAATATTGTGTATGAGTTCACTTAATGACGAAATAATAAAGAATTTATCGCATAGTAAATACTACACTGTCCATATTTAATTATCTCACACACTCTTTCATCACTTAACTACCACAATTACTACTACTAGAACATGTTTCTACATTACGAACACATACATGCCACATTCATACTACACACTACATTAATACATGTTATACTAATAAATATACACAAAAAACATTCATATTTTACCATTTTAAATCGGCTCTATGAAAGGAAAGGGGAAGAAAGGAAACAGGGCCAACTGGCCCTTGTATTCACTAAATCACATTCTTGAGTGTTTAATTAATGCCCTGAGGGGACATATCGGAGTATTAGCTAACAATAGGACCCCTGCCCTGAAGGGGCAGGAACCCGGAAACAAACTAAATGTTCAACTCATCCCGCTGGAAGCCGTACTCCCAATTTGGGAGTCAGATAGGAGCCCTCTTGAAACTTTACACGTGCACTATTCTACCTATCTTAACTACAAAGAAATTAAATACCGCCATGTATGTAATAAAAAAAATCACTCGCTAACTACATAAACAAATCTATAATGGACAGGTCTTGTAACCCTCAATTAGTAGGAAAATTGGGAGGTAGAAATATCAAGGGAAACACTGATCTTCAGAACCGGATTTAGGGAGAAAACGGAAATTACAATACTTCTGAATCCTGTCCATATCGATCGGCAGATGAAATCATGGCGTCAGTATCTTGCACTTACTATTCTCAGTTTTTTTAAACCAGTGTTGTTCGGAAAATTTAATAGTTTATGGCTCCTTGAGACTTCCAGTGATTTTTCATGTTAATAAAATCGAAATATTACCTGAATTTTGATGTTTACCACTGCAGGAATCAGTCCATTTACGAAGCAAAAAAAACTAATGTCGTCGACCAGAATTTCAGGCATGGAATGGAATAATTGCGCCCTAATATCATAGCGTGGGTTTATCAGCCAATCAAAACTAAGCATTTTGGCGGTGGGGCTTTGAAACGAATAAAATTTGGTAAAATCTGGATTAAACTAGATTTTAGAAGGACCTAGGTATCTAAAAGAGAGGTGAAGGGTGGTCCTGAAAATTCTGTCGAATTTTAGATTGGTTATTTGATCTGGAAAGTTCCGTCCAATAGTGGATCTATATTTTCGGATAGCACTGACACCGTAAGAATTGTAATAATCCATTTACACATCCATATACAAGACTTATAACTAATTTAAAATATAAATAAAGATATTGATTCCCAAAACTATAATTCCCAATAAATTTTTTTTTTTTTTACAGTTTTCCATGTTAATTTGAAATAGAATAATGAACAATATTACGAATTATATGAACAGCCAGAAATTTTTTGTTAAACGTCAGGTACAGTCGGTGCAAAAATTTCGGGCACCCTCCTATTAAGAACATAATATCATTAGACTGTAATGGCATATTACAGTTCCCCGGCGTCGTTAAAAAAAATTTTGTTTGAATAACAAAATTTTGTTGAATAGAATTAACATGTATTAATACTAATAAACTAACTACTCACTCATACACTCATACACTCAAATGAGACAGTGTAACATTCACTTTGGGTATTGAGATAGAAGTTCCCGTTTTTTGTCCTCAGTACAGTTGAAAAGCTTAAGATTCTGGAAATTGTGAGTTCCGATACTTTTACCTTTTAGATTGTGTAATACAGCGCAATTTTTCAATAATTTAACTGCTAAATACGGGCCGGTATAGACTTTCATCCATTTTGCTGACTCATGCTTTAGAAGTGAGGATAAATTATGCAGTTTCAACATCACTAATTGCCCTTCTTGCAGATTTATAGCGTTTGACGACTGTTTCGCATGACTTTTTAATTTTACCTCTACTTCAGCGTATCGGAAACGGTTATCTACGGAATCTAACTCTTTGGGCCATGGGAACACTTTCCTATAGCTATCAACGGCAGAATAACTAAGAAAGCGTTCCGCAGGCGTACAGCCAATACTGGAACAATATGAATTATTTAGGAGATCCTGAATTTTAACTAAGTACTTGTGCCAAGTGGTTTGATCCTCATGACACCATAATCTAACTAATCTATTGAGTTCTTTATGGCTACGTTCTGTAATGAAGTTAGCCTGCGGGGAATAACTGGAAGTTTTCTTATGTTTAATTTTATATTTGTTACAAAAGTCCTGCCATAACTTAGATTGGAACTGCGGTCCTTTATCGGATAAGAATTCCTGTGAGTAAGGCAATAGATGAAAGTATCGTCTCTCTAATACTGTGATTATTTCCTTAGTATGAGCCTTTTTCAGTGGGAGGAAGGTAACGAAACGAGAATAAATATCTGTTAAAGATAAAATATAATAATATCCCTGACTGGGTGGCAATTTTCCAATAAGATCCACCCCCAGAGTCTCATGGGGTACGGTGGCTTGAATATGATATTCCTGCTTAGCTATAGCACGGTTTGTAAACTTTGTTTCGGCACATTCTATGCAATTTCGTATGAAGTTTTTAATCGTGTTTTTTTGATTTTTCGTATAAAATATAGCTCGACAAAAACGATAACACTTTTGAACTCCAAAGTGACCGGTAGAATGGACAACACTGATAATTTGGGGTATACAACTCTGCGGTATCACTAAGAGCCATTTCTGAATACGCAAAGGTTTAATATAAATTAACCCACAGTACATTGTTACTCTGTCCAGATTACGGTTGTTTTCATATTGCTTTAACAGGTTCTTACATAATTCATCTGTTATTTGATTTTCTCGAATAAAGTCTAGATTAATATCAGCATCCTGCGTTTTGGTTAAAAAATGAACATAATGTGTTTCGGGCTCAAGCAATACCTCAGGTGGGTATCTACTAATTGTGTCGGCTACAAAATTTTTTCTGCCTGGAACGTGTCGAAAATTTAAATCAAATTTCTGCAGTTTCAATAGAATGCGGGTGGTTCGTGGCTCAAGGTTCTTTTGGGTGAATGCATGTGTGACTGCCGCGTTATCTGTATGGACATAAGTAGTACGACCCATGATATACTGCTCAAAATGTTCACAGAGGAACAGGACTGACAGGAGTTCCAGCTGAGATATTGAAAGAGACAACTCATAGGGTTTCACCCGTCGACTGGCATATCCAATGACGTTAGGATTATCTTTATCTGAAGGATATTGTGCAAGTAGGCCAGCCAAATTTTCCATGCACGCATCACTATGGATGTGAAAAGGCAAAGAGAAATCCGGCTGACTTAATGCAGGTGGATTACTAAGAAGAGTTCTCAATTTATTGAAAGTTTCCAAGGCTTCGTTGTTCAGTACGAATTTCTGATCCTTTTTCAGGAGTTGATACAGATTAGCAGTGAGACCAGAAAAGTTTGGAATGAATTTTCGCCTCCATCCTATAAGCCCTAAAAACTTCTGTAACGCTTTCTTGGATTTCGGTACAGGAAAACAACGAATTGGCTCATTGAGTCGAGGGTCAACCCTTATTGTTCTGCCACTAATTCTATGTCCTAAAAATTTGATTTCCCGTGCAAAGAACTTACATTTCTTGAAATTTAATGAAAAATTTGCTTGTTTAAAGATTTCGAAAGTTCTCTCTAAATGAACCAAATGCTCTTCTTCAGTAGTTGATTTTACTAGTACATCGTCTAAGTACAAAATAACAAAAGAACGGGTCGAGTCATTAAAAAATTTTGTCATTACCGATTGAAATACAGCAGGACTACTTTTCAGCCCCTGTGGCAGAACAGTAAGGCAATATTGTCTTCCCTTGTACACAAAACTGGTGCATTGGTAAGAGTCTGGGTGTAAACTGATCCCATAATATGCACTTGACGCGTCAAACGACGAAAACCACATTGCCTGCGAAACACGGTGTAGTAACTCATTGATAGGTTCTACCTGCACCTGTGGAGATATAATTTTTGAGTTGGTAGCCCTCAGATCTAAAACTGGACGTACACCGCCAGAGGCCTTCCGGACGACATGAATAGGATTTCGATATGGAGACATTTGTTCTATTGCTATCCCCAACCGTAACCATTTATTCAACTCTGCTTCAAACTCAGGTTGTATAGCCTGAGGAACGGAATAACATGGTCCAACAACTGGTTCTTCATCCTTCAACTGTATTTTATAGGGAGGCGCGTTAACGCGGCGTGGGTACTCAGAGAAAAGAGAACGGTACTTTATTAATAATTTCCGAAGACCTGATTTAATCGGTGATGGTAAGTCATCCCGAGTGGCAATATATGAATCAATCTCTTGTTCCGAGACATTGCATTCGGTGCCCAGGAGTGGATCCAGCTGATCTCCCCTGTTAACCCCTCCCTTGTGGAGAGGTGTCACTGCACAGGCAGCTTGACAATTTAAACTGGGGTCAAGCATGGGTTGATCCACCACCGGCCATCCTGATTCACCGATCGCAATCTCTTCTACTGGTAATTTCACTAGCATTATGTTTGGTCGATCCGTAGGAACGATACCAGTGTTTCCTAAACTGTCTTTCATTCTAATCTCTTTCTTTTCCCGGTCAATGATACAATGGAATTTGTCCAGAAACGGACATCCCAGTATTAGGTCCGTTCGCAAATATTTTATGACGAAGATGGCTATTTCGAATATATGATTTTGTATGTTTAGGTTAAAATTTTGAACGCCCTGGACCGAAAAACTCTCTTTTCCAGCGAAAGCGCCAAGTGTAAGGCCCGTGTATGGTCTCAATTTAGCGGATGGAAACCGTTGCTTTAATTTTTTCCACACCTCCCAGTCCATTAGGCAGAGCTCCGAGCCACTATCTATTGTAGCGACAAGTTCAACGCCGCCGATACTTCCTCGTAGGCTGGGAGAGGTAGAAAAATAGCGTTCTTCACTTGAAGCAAAGGGTTCCTTATCTATAACAAATTTTATAACAAATTGTAACGAGTCCCGAAATGATAAATTTTGTGTCCACAAATTAGATTTACATTCCTGGTCAGTCTGATTTTTCAAAATAATGGGGTATATTTTCCCGCAACTATCCTCCCCCATTTCACCAGGTAGTTGCGGAATTAGTTTGTCGATTTGACAGCGGTCTCGCGACTATCAATCCCTCGAGTGGCTAGAATTCCATTTCCGCCATTAGTTGGTATTTGCGAAGGGGCAGAATTCTGAGATCTACTTGCACAGTTATGGTTAATATTGCCGTTTTGACCAGTACCGTTTTCTCTTCTCCGGTACGCCCCGTTAAAGTTCCTCCTATTATCGTCCCTATTCGGGTTCGATTCCCCCATTGTGCGGTCATAGGGGCGATAACCCCGGCGATTATTAAACATCGGTCGGTTACGGAACAGACGTCGACCATTATATTGATTGCTTTCTGAGCCACTCAAACTCGGATAGCGAGATCCAGCTTGGGTGTAACTCAGAAAGTCCGTTTGGCAACTAGCCGTTGCCTTGCTTTTCACGGGTTTCACAACTTTTGCCTGTCGGGCGAAATACCTCTTTGGTGGGCCTCCAGTTTCTTTCCCACACAGGGCAGCTAGGCGTGACGTAACTTCTCGCACCGTTTGGCACAAGTGGGAAGCAATAGCCCGCGACTCATCTGGTGGAAGAGCGTTCACTATGATGTCTACTAGTTCGGCTTGCGATGGATTTTCTGCAATCTGATAGTACAGTTCGATGATCTTCCAAGCATAGTCCAAAAGGGACCCATACTTGGTTCGATCATATCTTAAAGATTGGAGGTTGCGTTTCTGAAGCCTCTTTATATGTTCGTTGCAGTATTCTTCCTTAAAAAGGATCAGAAAATCATCAAACGTATGAATTCTATATTTAATAGAAGCAAACCACGCGCCTGATGCTGCAATTAAAAGTTTTTCAACTATTTGTAAACGTTCTCTATCGGTCAGCCAATACATTTCGAAACACTGCTGCAATCTACGCAGAAAAACACGAGGCTGTCCATTGGTAATATTCCCGTCAAAAGTGGGAAAACGTTCGATGTCCCTCAGCGAAACCTTGGAACCCATACTAACATAAGCAGGGGAATAGTTACTGGGAATTAACAAAGTATCCTGCACAATCGGAGTCGTCACCGGATTTACCACCGACGACGTAGTAGCGGTGTTATAATTACCCATGTAAGTGAAAGGGATTCTATTGGTCGTATTGAATATGTTGGGCTCCATCCCCGGACCAATCGCACCCATGAACAACGACTCAGAATGGCACCCATCTCCTCTTCCCGGCAACACGCTATGTGATTGTATACCTCCATGTAAGGAGGGAGCACTCACGCTAGTGACCGTAGTCGTCACAACACTCGACTGATTCGGCACACTATTGGAATTGAACCACGACTTTGGTTCTGACTGATGCATGGGGTAGTGAGTCGCAATATCCCGTGCATCAACTGACGTTAAATTTTCTTTTCCTGCGCCACGGGTAGTTGTTATAGCGGGTAATATTTCTGAGGAATCGCTACCGGGGAAAGGATAGGTTACCTCTGATTTTTCGCGACTAGATTTTGTCATTTCTTTTTGAATATTTGCTATCTCGTTTTGAATTTTCGAAATTTTCTGGTCAGTTACTTCCAGTTTGGTTTCCAATGATAAGTCTGACAAGGTTGACTTTAAACTATCAATTTCGGCCTGCTGTGTTTCTAATTTATTGTTGATTTTATGCAATTTGGTATCCATTTGTTCAATTTCAGAATTTACATTATCTAATTTACTCTCAGTCTCCTGCTGAAGTTGCTTTAGGGACTGCTGAGCTTCGCATCTGACCAAATCAATTTCAGTAGACGTTTGCTCCCTCAATGTGGTTATTGAGGAAGCAAAGTCCGAACATATGTTGTCAATTTTCTGGGTTAATACCTCAAATCGAGATTCGGTTTCTCGTTTCGAGGTGTCAAATTTCTCATTTATTTCGCGTCTTATCTTCCGGCTATTTTCATTCATTTCACGTCTCATCTCCCGACTATTCTTGTCTATTTTTTCATTTATTTCGCGGCTATTTTCATTCATTTCGCGTCTCATCTCCAGGCTATTATTATCTATATTTTCATTTATTTCGCGTCTCATTTCCTGTAGCATTTGTTGCAATGAAAGGAGGAGAGCATCATTATTAGACGACCCAGTCTTCCTTTGCTTTTCTTTGGGTTTATCACCAATCGGATCCCCATCTCTTTCATCATCATCGAGGTCAGATATCTCCACTGGAGATATTTGGCCTCGGTTCTTCGGGGTACTATACCCTCGCTCACCGTCCGAATCGGGATGCTCATTTTCTTTCTCAGAGGATAAACTCATGGGTTCACGCGACTGGTGGAGCTTCCCCTCACATTCTTTACAATATTTGACTATCTCACCAGCCCGGACCTTTTCTGCATTTTCCGCAGTATCCTCTAAATTAATACAACTGAAATGGATCCATTTCAGCCCACATTCGTGACACCTCACTAGCCTACGAGAGACGCGAGCTCTTTTCTCACTACTTTCTAAAGTACATTGTGTACATGAGACTTCCGCGTTCTCGTGTGATACTACTTCCCTATTGGTTGCCATAGTTTCCATATAAAAAGACACAATATAAACACATGCAATTATATCCTTATAAACTAACAATACTTATTAATCAGGTACTATTCATAAATTAAGGGACTCCTATCTAATTCCCTCCTTAGGTCAACTTCCAGCATTTTCAAATTTTAGAAGTCATTTTAGCAAATTCCTTCATTTCCCCCTTTCTACAGAGAGAGACAAAGATAGCAGAACAGCCAATGACTACGACTATTTAATCTCACTGTGACCTTTTTTTAATTATTCACCTTTTGTGGCCAAGTCAATATGTGCTCGATCCTAAACAGTGTTTAATAAATAATTTCAGATCCGTTACCAGGGAAAACAATTGTTTCCATGGTAACTGTCCGATGTCAACGGTCGCCAATATTGAAAGAAAACAAAGTAAACGAAGAAAAAAGTGCAATGTAGAGGAGTCGCTAAAAATTAATTCTCTTTAACGAGGACGATTACGAAAGATCACTTACTGATTGAAATCCAGATTATTTTCCAATAGAGTAACTTCCAATAAACCTTTTGTTATTGTTAATTATTCCATATCGGACTCCCGAAGAAAACTCATCTAAACAACTTATTGACCGTGCCAATAGCGACTACTCTCAATCATGACTCCGTTTTCTTTCATTTAGGAATAGGAAAGAAAGAGAAGAAAGTAGAAGGGTAAAAGAAGGAGGTAGGTAAAGAAGAAAGAAAAGAAATAGGGTATTTTAATAAGAAACAGATTACTGGATAATTCCGGAAATATAGTAGAAGGTCGGGAAAGTCGTTGAAAGATGAATCATTCTAAATGTTATTAGCAACTAATCAATTTTGGAATGCTTCGGAATAGACACATGTTACCTCATACCACCCAGACCTAGCTCCAGGCACCACGATCATGGGGTTGCCCAGACCTAGACCTGGAAATGAGAAAAGTGAAATCATTCTTTGTACTGTTATTCCAACCGGTGATTGATAACCATCCAGCATCTGAACTCTGTTCTCTAGGATCGACCACACATATGAATTAGCCAAGAGGAAAAAAAATCAGACTTATAAACTCAATATAAATTTATGTATCGTATCAATAAGAATTTCAACTTCCTGGAAGAAAGATGTCGTATTTAGGCTCATCCTGCTAATTTTGCTTCACTCCTCGAGCCGATTTAAACCGTTAGTGACGGTCCTTCATGACCTAGGTTATTTACCTTAACACACATATTAAAACATGACACATATATTACAGATGTTAATATGACAAATGATATCACTAAAATTACTTAAATTAAATCTATCATGCATTCACACGCTCACTCACTCAGGACAGTGTATATATGTTTAAAGGAAACCAACTAACTACAAAGATACAAATAATTTATTACATCCATAGTGAAAAGAAAAGACAAAACAAATAATTATCAAGAAAATCTTAAAAGCACAAGTTCTTGGTTATATATTAATAGAGTACATAGTATTATATTTTAGTAAATTTTTATATATTCAATCATATTGACAAATAGGAAAAAAAATAATTACATGTATCATATCTTAGGCATGCTAAAACAAAATTATGATTTGCGACATACGCAAAGAAGACACTTATTTCACTTTAAAAAATGGACAAAGAGGAAAGAAAAAAAAACTTTTGGTGTATTAGAACTTATATGAGTCTCTACCTCACATTGGGTAATAAAATATTAATGATTTTGAGCGTTCAAATCACAAATCACGCACTACTCATAGTGTCCAAAACATTTCGCTCCATTTAACTTCGTTCGTGTTTATATATATCTCTATATGTATATATATATCTATTGGTTTACAAAACCATTCGTCGTCTATACTTGGTTTATAACTTTTAACAGTTTATATCTGCAATCGCACACTACGACGCTTTACCCATCCAGGGATTTCGAAAAATCACTATCGCTAGAGGATGTTTCTCCTCTTAGACGGTCAATTTCCAAACTTATTATTTGAATAGTTTTAAGTTATTTATGCAACACTGGGACACGTCATGAGGCCTTTCCTTAGGATCACTTTGTATATAATTCGGATATTTGTATATAATTCGGATTTTTAAAACGATCTCCCGCAGATGTACGGAGTATGAAGGTTTAAATTGAGGATAAAAAAAAACTGGTCAAGTCACAGGATACATATGCAGGTGAGAAGGATTCAAGGTACACTTTTCACAATGGTTTTTGGTTGGTAGTTCAGGGATAATATTCGTTATGATGTGGGTTACGTTTAGACCTGCCGTTACTTTCCAATACATGCCATTACAGAATTACATAAGGTATCATTTACATTTATTCAAAAGAAAAGGAAAATTACTTAAGTGCACGGCGGTATTCATGACAAAATCTACATTCTCAAATTCGTCGGAAAACTCACTGGCAAACTATAGCAACCAATACACGTTTAGGGGGGACAGACACGAGCGCTCTTACATATATTCATAATACATTTAATATCATACTTTTACTTTAAACTCATATTCACATATTAAGTACATATACATTTCGACGTATTCATTTCTCTCTATATATATATATATATATTTATATTCAATAAATGCGCACACATTTAATCACCCCAATAATAAAATTTTTTACAAGGTTGCAAACATTGTCCCAAAACAAATGACTTCCGACAGTACATATGAAAAAGAAAATCGCTTTTCTACCTGATACCGCGCATCTATAAATTTTTTCACTTTTATATATTCAATTCGTGCTTAAATAATGAAAAAAAAACTTTGTGAGGCAGGCACGTAACACAGAGCATTTCTAAAGATATAACTAGATAAACCAAAGTACAATTTCTGGGCCCAGGTTAACTACAAAGTAATCGAAAACCAAAACAGAAAGGAAAGTGACCAACGGATTACAAAAAAAAACTTAAGACGAACGACGGTGAAAGAACGTAATCGAAGTGTCGTCAAATACTAAGTCTTTGTTCATTTCAGCGATAGGTCAAAATGTGATGGAGGACCCAATCATTATCTACTCCATTCATGAATCGTGTCTTGCAACGTCTCAGCTGGTAATTTCAGATCAGAGTTGTACTTTAAATAAATCGTAAGCGACAAGTTCAAAATCGGGGGGGGAAGGTTGAAAATTTGAAAAAAAAATCTTGAAGTAATGAAGACAGAGAGAGGGATAGAGAAGAAGGAAGACGAAGAATAGGGGCGCCAAAGACTTAAGTGAGAAATAACTAACGCTACAAAGATAGAAGTCGAATTTCACTCTCAACAAAATCCATAGCCAAAATATTCTTAACATGCCAAAAGGGTGGTCTACTCAAATACGTAGACTCAAGGGGCGCCCTGCTGCCAAGGATGCAAGTTCTGTGTCCATCAGATCCCAATCCCACAAGAGTTTGCTTGTAAGATTGAAATCCGATCCCCGTATCCGGCCCAGACCAGCAGGATAAAAGGAGAGGGGGAAAGGGACCAGGTAACTGCGTCCCCAATTTTGAAATCTCTTAGTAAAAAAAAAATTATTCGACCCCTTAGAAAAACTAAGAAGGTTCGAGGACAGTAATGAAACTAAAATAGAAGTATTATCTAAGATATCCCTAACTAATGATTTGCCGAAATAAAAAAAAATTAAATAAACTGAATTTTGGATCGGTGATTTCTATGCCAAACCTCACCGATAGCTACCCTGCGCAGACACGCCACGGTCTGGGATGTCGTTAATTTCCCTCGTCTAATTAAACTAAGAAAAGAAATGAAAATACTTAAAGGGACTAGGGGTCGACATCCGGGTACGCTAAAATAAATTTCAATAACTAATTGTTTTGATTCTGTAACCCTATCAGAGCTGTCGCCTCCATGAACATTGTAAGCTAGCCTGAGTACGTAACGTGAAGGGGAAAAAAAATCTCACGGAGCAGGATATTATATTTTAAAAACCGACCAGAAAATATAATTCACTACAGCCCTGTTGTATAACTGCTACTGTCTTTTCATAATTTATTATTCAATATGTCTAGTCAGCGATTATATCAGGCACGTAGCCAAGGGGTGGGTCCGGGGGGTCCGGACCCCCCCCTTCGAGACCAGAAATAAAAAAATTAAGGAAGGACGAAACAAAAAGAAACAAGAGATAGGAAGAATCAGCGTTAAAAATAAAAATAAAGCTAAATAAAGATAAAAATAAAGCTAAAATAAAAATAAATTTTTATCATCGCTTCCCTGTACTATTTCAGAAACAGTTTTCTACTGCTCCTTTAACTTGTCATTTGGAACAGACAGTAATTGACGGAATAATGAAAACAAAAACGTTATGTGGAAAGCAAGTCCTGTTAACTTTGATTCAACAAAAGAACGCAGATATAAAATATCTTACAAGACATTATTGAATACGTACTTTTTTTTAATAGTTGAGGTCATAGTGAAAGGAAAATTGTCACATTTGGATGAATAGAAGAAGGAACGTAGATATTGTAATTTTTAAAAAACATATTTCTATAAATATTCTTTTATTCGAGATTTCTTCATAGTTTGTTACTAAAATACTTACTAACATGCATGGGCGCCGATCCTGGGGGGCCGGCCCCCCAAGGGTCATGTGGGCCCCCTTGTTGTATTTATAAATATAGGGCCTACAATATATTGGCATATTTGAATGCAATTTGTCTTAAAATCCTCATATATGCCTTCTGAATCTGAATGGACCCCCCGAAATTTACAGAGAAATCGGCGCCCTTGCTAATATGTCCTAATTTTAAAGTCTTAACAAACCAATATATGTTGCTAGTAAAATAGTTTAAATTGATCAAGAACCTGGTGTGATAACCACAATATTTCATATCAAACTCCCTCCCCCCCCATCACGAAATCCTGACTAAACGAACCAATATATGTTACCAGTAAAATAGTTTAGAATAATCGAACTCTGGTAACCACAGTATTTCATGTCTCGGACCCCCCCTATTACGAAATCCTGGCTACGTGCCTGATTATATGATGCTACCTATTCTATCAGATGGTATTACTATGGTTGATTATTATTATAACACATAAAACTACAAAGTATTACCGTAGTCCGACTATATATCGCCCTCCGGTCCGCGTGATATTATGGTGCAGGGGTCAGAACCTGAGATGTTCGTAGCTACACGTATCTATTCAATATCTATATATCAACACACGGCGAAGTATTCACTGGGCTACTATATATTTAACTATATGGGTGTCCTAGATTCTATATTCATTTACTACAATATTCATATACTTTATATTCATATTCACATTAATATTCATTTGCCACGACGCTATATTCTACAAACACCCTGTTTCCTCTATCTACGCCCAGCCTATTTACACATTTCATCATAATACTTTAAAATCTATAGTCACTACAAACATTTCCCATTCCGATCACCGCACGACAACCTCACTCGAACTCAAGGCTCTTTCACACACACACAATACTATGTAATACCTGGTAGCTTTATTAAGAAAAAAAAACCCTACGTATGTTCACTGAAAATAGAATTATCCGCGATAATATTTAATGTTTATAAAATTCTGCAGTAACAATGAACTTCTGCAGCCACGAAGAAAAATGAACATCTAATATAATTCCAAAGCGATCGCCCGACTTCTGTTAAAAAATTACGTATTGTTTATTTACTTAAATATCTCGATTTCTAGACTATGCAGAATGTTGAAACTTTCAGAATATATTAATTTTGGGTCACTTGACCTAACTGTACATTCATATGGGCTGTGAATTATACCTTCTAGGTTTTATTTCGGAAAGAAAGGTCAATTTCATGAAAACTAAATCACTAAGCACCTCGACGGAAGAATGGCGGTTAGTACTGACTTTTGACACTAGGGCTAGCGACGATATAATCAACCCTTGAACAACTGAATGTGACCTTGTACACGGAATTATTATACTATATTAAGTTCACTATTAAATATTGTGTATGAGTTCACTTAATGACGAAATAATAAAGAATTTATCGCATAGTAAATACTACACTGTCCATATTTAATTATCTCACACACTCTTTCATCACTTAACTACCACAATTACTACTACTAGAACATGTTTCTACATTACGAACACATACATGCCACATTCATACTACACACTACATTAATACATGTTATACTAATAAATATACACAGAAAACATTCATATTTTACCATTTTAAATCGGCTCTATGAAAGGAAAGGGGAAGAAAGGAAACAGGGCCAACTGGCCCTTGTATTCACTAAATCACATTCTTGAGTGTTTAATTAATGCCCTGAGGGGACATATCGGAGTATTAGCTAACAATAGGACCCCTGCCCTGAAGGGGCAGGAACCCGGAAACAAACTAAATGTTCAACTCATCCCGCTGGAAGCCGTACTCCCAATTTGGAAGTCAGATAGGAGCCCTCTTGAAACTTTACACGTGCATTATTCTTCCTATCTTAACTACAAAGAAATTAAATACCGCCATGTATGTAATAAAAAAAATCACTCGCTAACTACATAAACAAATCTATAATGGACAGGTCTTGTAACCCTCAATTAGTAGGAAAATTGGGAGGGAGAAATATCAAGGGAAACACTGATCTTCAGAACCGGATTTAGGAAGAAAACGGAAATCACAATACTTCTGAATCCTGTCCATATCGATCGGCAGATGAAATCATGGCGTCAGTATCTTGCACTTACTATTCTCAGTTTTTTTAAACCAGTGTTGTTCGAAAAATTTAATAGTTTATGGCTCCTTGAGACTTCCAGTGATTTTTCATGTTAATAAAATCCAAATATTACCTGAATTTTGATGTTTACCACTGCAGGAATCAGTCCATTTACGAAGCAAAAAAAAACTAATGTCGTCGACCAGAATTTCAGGCATGGAATGGAATAATTGCGCCCTAATATCATAGCGTGGGTTTATCATCCAATCAAAACTAAGCATTTTGGCGGTGGGGCTTTGAAACGAATAAAATTTGGTAAAATCTGGATTAAACTAGATTTTAGAAGGACCTAGGTATCTAAAAGAGAGGTGAAGGGTGGTCCTGAAAATTCTGTCGAATTTTAGATTGGTTATTTGATCTGGAAAGTTCCGTCCAATAGTGGATCTATATTTTCGGATAGCACTGACACCGTAAGAATTGTAATAATCCATTTACACATCCATATACAAGACTTATAACTAATTTAAAATATAAATAAAGATATTGATTCCCAAAACTATAATTCCCAATAATTTTTTTTTTTTTTTTTACAGTTTTCCATGTTAATTTGAAATAGAATAATGAACAATATTACGAATTATATGAACAGCCAGAAATTTTTTGTTAAACGTCAGGTACAGTCGGTGCAAAAATTTCGGGCACCCTCCTATTAAGAACATAATATCATTAGACTGTAATGGCATATTACAATAAGTTGTAGTAGTAGTAGTAATATTGATAATTGATATTGTCTGGGTAGAATGCTTGAAGAAATTACTTGAAATTACACACAGGATTTGGCTCAATTTAGCTCGGTTTCACTCGAAGCTCGACCCGAATTCGAATAGAGTTGGAGGAAATTTTTCGAGCCAAGTTCTGGAGTAGAGCTCAAAGATGCCTGTTTCCAGTCGAATCGAGTTTTAAAAAAACTCGCTCGAACTCACTCGTGCCCATCCTTACGAGTAACGCAGTATGGCATTTAAGTCAGTGTTATATTATGTGAAAATGTTCATATAGCTATCAAGTGAAGAATTTGTTCTTCCATCTACATAAAGCGATTCAGAACGTGTAATAATAATAATAATAATAATAATAATAATAATAATAATAATAATAATAATAATAATAATAATAATAATAGCAGTAGTAATAGTACGGAAAATTGAATTACTTTATACATATTCAAAGTTTCGAACCTAAAAGTAACGCGTTACTTTCGAAGTAGGGTAACAGTTAATTTTGGGGAGCAAGTAACGCGTTACATTTTAAGGGAAAGTAAAGAAACTTGTAACGCGTTACATTTTTACAAGTAACTTACCCAACACTGCTCTAAAGATACTGTGAAGAACATATTGCTATACTATTTGTGTTATTTTTGTATTCAATAATACACGGATATATCCGTATTTGAAGGCAGAATGGATAAAATAAAGAATTCTTGCACCGACAACAATTGAATAGTGCTTTCTCTTGTTTCTTTTTTCGTACAGTCAGTGTAAAAACGCAGGATTATATGTGACTTAGAAATTCACTTTTTAGATAATTATACTACATTACATATTTTACATATTATTGTGATCGTTAGCAAGTGATATTCCATTAGCCCCTCAAAATACTCTCAGATTTTATTATAATTTTTCTTATTCTATTCTTAATCTAATTCTTATTCTTATTCTAATGGCTTCGAATAACGCCAACCAAATCTTGGATGGCCACGCAAAATCAAAAATAAAACACAACTTCTAAAATAAATCAATAAATAAATAAATAAACAAGAAAATTCTACTTCCAATGTTATATCTCATAAATTGACTAAATCTAGTAAGAAAAGGACTTGCTGAAAGAAATAAACCTGTTTTAAACAAAGTTTAGCTACAGTGCATCAACTTATGAATTTAGAACACCTATTTATTATTATTATTATTATTATTATTATTATTATTATTATTATTATTATTATTATTATTATTATTATTATTATTATTATTATTATTATTATTATTATCTGTAGCATTTGTGCAACTAAAGACTAAACGCTTTGAAATGTCAATATCCTCTTATATTTTCGCAGTATTTTAAATGTGATGATAAATGTTCCCTTCAAAGAACAAGGTTCATGGTTGAAGTTATTACACTTATTAAACTGTACAGGCATCTTTCGGGAATTTGCGGAGCCTGAGAAGATGCCAATTAATTGTCTATAGGCTCTCAGCGCCCATGGCCTGCAAATTACAAAGGGGAAAGGAAGCTGAGGAAGATACCATTAAGGTAAACAACCATCGAAGCTTCCTTTTCATAGAGGGTTTTCTTCCAGGGCGCTGTTCCCCTTCCCTCTGTTGCCCCTAAGTAATCTTAACAGCCAAGTTCTAAGCTAGCACATTTATATAATTGAGTGCTAGTACTAACGTAGGAACCTCAATTCATTGCTAGTGACGTTTTTAGCCTCAACGCCACTAGATAAAAAAATTGGGGAATAACTACTTACGTGGATCCATTGAATGATAACCACAATAACAAGAGAAACTTAATTCTTAGCAACGGTTTAAGTGTTCAGATTTTAAACTGGATTTTATAAGTTAACAATTATACTTTTAAATTGTTAAAAATTGTGAATAATGAAAAATTTCTTTCTAATGCCTAATTTGCAATTTAAATATACTTAATTGCTTTATAATTTTTAAATTATAAGTGCCTGTTGTATATTTCTTGAATTATATGTGTCTAATTTACTCTATATTTCATAAATTATAAGTACTTAATTTACTGTCTATTTCGTGGATCACAAGAGCTGCTTTTCCTTGGCTATTGCTTGTTATAATTACCTATTTTACTATTTTTTAAATTATAAATATATATTTTACTGTATTATCTGAGTTACAGAAGCCTATTTTACTGTCTATAAGTGCCCAATTTACTGTATATTTCTTAAATTTTAAGTGCCCAAATTTATTTAATAATAAGACTTAATTGTTAACCCATTCGAATCATATGACAAACTGTGGCCAAGTGAAGTATTTAAACGTTTAAATTATATGACGACCAGAACTCTGGAATTGTAGCTGGTCAATGTAAGCAAAAATATTACATTTCCATGAGAAGTGATGCTTATTGTATAGTTTTTTATGCTTTTTTGAACATGTTAATGTAGTGGATAGTCCAAAAGGATATTTAAATAAGATTTCCATGCTTAAAGCAAGGAGTTAAATATGACTCTTATGAGTTGCTGTTCAGTATAGGTTTAGTGTGTTAATCAATTTTCCTAAGTAGCTAATCTATTAACGCGGATAAATTAAAAGAAAAAACGAAAAAATCCAAATCGTGGCATGATTTATTGGTATAAATTAGCTGATGCTCGGAAACAATACAGTATACGCTAGGGTGACTGGATTCAGAAAATAAAATATCTGGACATTTCCCAAACTGGCATCATTGGACAACCCATTTAGGTACAGTCAAAACATCTAAGCAACTTTTCACAAGTTGTTGCCCCTGTGATATTTTAAGGTTTGTACTTAATATAAAGTATTTTATTTCTATATCTAAGTAATATAAAGTAAACTATTTAAATAAATCGTAAATACATGTATATAATAATAATTAAGTATTTTATAAACGTGAATTTATCTTCCTTATAGCTATTTCATCAGTGGCGGATCAAGAAAGTAAAAACTAGGGGATGGGTTAGCCGGAATCCAGACTATGATAGGTATATCATGAGTTTACTATAAACTTTCAAAAATATATAAATAATAGCTTAAATTATTTTTGTTACTCAAAAAGCTAGGGGTATAACCCCTCGGCCCCGGGCTAGATTCGCCACTGTATTACATTTCAACACAATTAAAATACCACACTAATCGTGCCAATTAATATTTATGTCAATACAGTATATGAGTTAGATGTTGACCGCCTACACAAATAAGCTCTTCCTATGTGAATTAAACTTATAAATTAAATATTTTACCTGTAAAATTTACAAAAAATTGCCACCACATGTTTGATCTGTACCAACATCTGTTCGAAAAACATAAAACTACTTTTAAAAATTTCTAAATCTTCCCAAAGGATGACTAAATTATGAGATTTACGAAGTAATTACGAGTCAAAAAGGGACTAAGGTTTTATTAAAGGGGCATTTTTGCATCCCGTTTGCATTTTTCTAGGGACAGCAAATGATTTTCTAAAAAAAACAAAAAAGTACAATCTCGTTAAAAAAAGGGGGGACATCCGGTCATGCTATTTTACGCAGAATATTGAACGTATACTTGAATCCCCTTTCTCCCTCTTCGGATACATATCCCATTCTTCTCGATGGGTCTTTTATTTCAGTCAAAGTGAATTTATAGATACCAGTGGAAGATAAGTATAACCATGTTCACTACATATAAAATGTAGGCTTTAACTATTGTTTCAGGAATAGGAGTGTTCCATGGCAGCAGGCCCGTATCCACGGGGAGCTAGGGGGCCGGGCTTCCCTAAATTTTCACTGCCCCCCTTAAAATTTTCACGGTAGACTTGCAAATGTACTATAATATGGTTGGGTCGGACCCCTCTAACTTCTACCGGGCCCCCCAAACATTTTTGAGCTGGCTACGGGCCTGCATGACAGCATTAAACATGTTTTGTTCATCCACTAAACTCATAAAGATTTTTTAAGCAACTACGTGCATTGAATTCTGGGAAACGGGGATTTTTTAAAGTGAAGAAATTACAATTCATTGAGGAAACTAAGTGTTACGTGTCTGATATATTTCTGGAGACAACAAGATTATGAACTAATTTCGTTGTTTATAAGGGACGCCAGACGTATGGTAACCTTGTGAGACATACTGCTTTCATGTGACATTTCTTCCACGTATAAGGTGGTAATAGTTTTGGGAAGCCAAAGAGGGATGGTTTTATTATTGCAACCGTCTGGTTGTCAACCGAATAGTCCGGTTTTATAACCCGCTGTCCGATGCAGGGGTGGACTGGTCCGCCGGGCAACCAGGCAAATGCCGGGACGCCCTTCTATTTCTGCTACCTACTAAAATCCATCTACTAACGAAACTTAAATAAATTATTTGAAATATTTACTTCATTTTTCTATGATACAGTATGCGCCATGCGTGGCATAAATATTCGTAAAGTGCACCCACTCGGTGTCGACAATTTTCGTGCGATTTTGAGATACACGAGTTTCAGTATTATGTATTTTGGCACATAAGTTAATATACAAAATAACTCATATATCCTATAAATTTTTGTTGGTAATATATTTACAAGGTGCGTTTAAAGTTAGCAGAATGGAAGTTGTGGAGTTGTCCTTGGTATTCAAACATCACACTAAAATAGCACTTTCGTTATAAAATATCGTTATTTCAAAATTATGTCCTGTGTTGTTGTTAAAATTATATCTGATTATACGCATAATATAACTGTAAGACCACCTCTCATATATCTCGGTACTGAAAGACACGCCAAATTCTAATCCAATCAACCAACATAATACGAGAATTATGCCTATAACAATAGACATCTATAAACGCACTATTTCCTCTCAATTATAATGGCACCCTCCCGTTTTTATCATGGAGGCAATCCAGTCTTAATCTGGTGTCCGGTTTATGCAAGCCAGACCGGATGCCTTTTGTGGGGCCTTTTATATAGTTATACATGAATTAAGTGTAAATTTTCAGCTATATATATATATATATATATATATATATATATATATATATATATATATATATATATATATATATATACACAGAGTAGTGGGTAACTCCACCAACAAACTTATATAAGGAAGTGATTCCTTATATGAAATGAAAGAAGAAAGTTCTTCTAAACATAGGTCGAAAAACGTCTCATTTCGGAGTTATGAACTGCCGAAAATTCGAAAAATCATATTTCGAAACGCCCTGCCTTAGAAACTATAGGACCTATAACAACCGGTTTAAGGAATTACACAGGAACTAGTATGCGAACTATATAAATATCCGATCCGTGTTTTACCATCCTCCGTTATCGGTGAAACGAACGCGTTATTAGTACTTAAAGGAGTATCCTTATACCTTAATTTCCTTTTTACAGTTCGTTTCGCTAATAACGGAGGATGGTAAAACATGGATATTTAGATAGTTCGCATAGTAGTTCCTTTGTAATTCCTGAAACTGTTTGGGATCGGTTCTGTAGTTTCTAAGGCAGAGCGTTTCGAAACGTGAATTTTCGGCGGCTTATAACTTTGAAAGGAGACGTTTTTCGACCTATGTTTATAAGAACTTTTTTCTTTCATTTCATATAAGGAATCACATCCCAAAGTTTGTCGGTGGAGTTACCTACCACCCTATATATATATATATATATATATATATATATATATATATATATATATATATATATATATATATTGGATAATTAATTATCTAATTAAATCGGGACTTGACAGAAATATATTACCTTGGACGGGCCGGAATCCAAATTTAATGAGCACTGCACATTATATTAGCATGAGTACACAAGAGTACTTTTAAAAATTAAGATGAAAAGAAATAATCATTTTATTTAAGGTACAGTCAACCTTGCTACAAGAGACTGAAAGCAGAGTTAATATGTTCATTTACTTGCAGTTTTTTCTCTCATCTTTTATTAAGACAATAAAAAAGAGACAATAATACAAGTTTAATACTATACCGAGCTCATCTGGTAACTCTCAATTTCATCATCTCGCTTCCTAGATTCTCTTCCAGGAAGTGAACGATAAAAAAAGCTCTCTCAACAAACCTGATATTTTTTGTCAATCAATACATGCTAATCTAAAGCATTTATGCAATTAACACCAGCTCAGGAAAAGAACTCCATATACATTCCGCTTCACAGAAAATACAGAGAAGAAGGGTGGTGTCAAACTAATGAATGTTTGAGAAAAAAGAATTTGAAGCCACGCCGACCGAAACCTGGAGCAGGCACGCACCCAGAAATTCTTGTTGGGAGGACTCCATGCTCTAGAGAGTGGTCCAATACTACGAGTCACTACGTCTACGTAGTATTGGACAGGTATTCTGTACCCGAAAAGACAATAAGTAATAGTAAAATACTTCCACCTATATTTTCACCAAAAAATTATAGAATTAGATTGTTTTTATAAGAGAAAGAGTAGATGAAATGTAAGAAAATTTTCATGATACATCAAACATTTCCTTGTTAAACTAGTATAGTTTTGTTGAGGAAGTTTACACATTGAAAGAAAACTTCTGTCCGTTGCCATAGAAACCGCCGTTTCTAGGGCAACAGGTCCTGTCACGGTTAGCCAAAATTGAAAGAAGACGTAAAAATTTAACGAAGATAAAAGTAGTAGTAGTAAACGAAGATATAAGAGCTAATGTAGAGTTGGAGAGGAGTCGCTAAAATTAATTCTCTTTAATGAGGACGATTACGAAACATCACTTACTGATTGAAATCCAGATTATTTTCCAATAGAGTAACTTCCAATAAACCTTTTGTTATTGTTAATTATTCCATATCGGACTCCCGAAGAAAACTCATCGAAACAACTTATTGACCGTGCCAATAGCGACTACTCTCAATCATGACTCCGTTTTCTTTCATTTAGAAATAGGAAAGAAAGAGAAGAAAGTAGAAGGGTAAAAGAAGGAGGTAGGTAAAGAAGAAAGAAAAGAGATAGGGTATTTTAATGAGAAACAGATTACTGGATAATTCCGGAAATATAGGAAAAGGTCGGGAAAGTCGTTGAAAGATGAATCATTCTAAATGTTATTAGCAACTAATCAATTTTGGAATGCTTCGGAATAGACATGTTCCCTCATACCACCCAGACCTAGCTCCAGGCACCACGATCATGGGGTTGCCCAGACCTAGACCTGGAAATGAGAAAAGTGAAATTTAATTCTTTGTAAAGTTATTCCAACCGGTGATTGATAACTATCCAGCATCTGAACTCTGTCCTCTAGGATCGACCACACATATGAATTAGCCAAGGAAAAAAAAAATCAAACTTATAAACTCAATATAAATTTATGTGTTGTATCAATCGAAGTCTCAACTTCCTGGAAGAAAGATGTCGTATTTAGGCTTATCCTGCTATTTTTGCTTCACTCCTCGAGCCGATTTAAACCATTAGTGACGGTCCTTCATGACCTAGGTTATTTACCTTAACACATATATTAAAACATGACACATATATTACAGATGTTAATATGACAAATGATATCATTAGAATTGCTTATATTAAATCTATCATGCATTCACTCGCTCACTCACTCAGGACAGTGTATATATGGTTAAACGAAACCAACTAACTACAAGGGTACAAATAGTTTATTACATTCATAGTGAAAAAAGAAAGACAAACATATAATTATGAAGAAAATATTAAAAGCACAAGTTCTTGGTTATATATCAATAGAGTACATAGTATTATATTTTAGTAATTTTTTATATATTCAATCATATTGACAAATGAAAAAGAAAGAAAAAAAATTACATGTATCATATCTTAGGCATGCTAAAGCAAAATGATGATTTGCGACATACGCAAAAAAAAAAAACACTTATTTCACTTAAAAAAAATTGGAAAAAGAGGAAAGAAAAAAAAATTTTAAGTGTATCAGAACTCATATGAGTCTCTACCTCACATCGGGTAATAAAATATTAATGATTTTGAGCGTTCAAATCACAAATCACGCACTACTCATAGTGTCCAAAACATTTCGCTCCATTTGACTTAGTTTGTGGTCATTTATATATATCTCTATATGTGTATATATATATCTATTGGTTTACAAAACCATTCGTCGTCTATATTTGGTTTGTAACTGGTAACAGTTTATATCTGCAATCGCACACTGCTACGTCTATACCCATCTAGGGATTTCGAGAAAATAACTTTCACTAGAGGAAGTTTCTCCTCTTAGACGGTCTATTTCCAAATTTATTAATCGAATAATTTCAAGTTATTTATCCAACACTGGGACACTTCACGAGACCTTTCATTAGGATCACTTTCGTATATGTTTATACATGGTTCGGATTTAAGAAAAATGATCTTCCACAGGTATACGGAGTATGATGGTTCAAATTGAGGATAAAAAAAAAACTGGTCAAGTCACAGGATACATATGAAGGTGAGACGGATTCAAGGTACACTTTCCACAATGGTTTTAGGTTAATTGTTCAGGGATAATATTTGTTATGATGTGGGTTACGTTTAGACCTGCCGATATTTTTTCAATGCATGCCATTATATAATTACAGAGGTTATCACTTACATTGATTCAGAAGAAAAGGAAAATTACTTAAGTGCACGGCGGTATTCTTAACAAAATCTACATTTTTAAATTCGTCGGAAGACTTCTGGTAAACTATAGCAACCAATACACGTCTAGGGGGACAGACACGAGCGCTCTTACATATATTCATAATACATTTAATATCATACTTTTCCTTTAACATCATATTCACATACTAATTACACATACATTTCGAAGTATTTATTTCTCTCTCTATATATATATATTTTTTCATATTCAATAAATGCGCACACATTTAAATTAATCACCCCAATAATAAAATCTTTACAAGGTTGCAAACATTGTCCAAAACAAATGACTTCCGACATTACATATGAAAAAGAAAATCGCTTTTCTACCTGATACCGCGCATCTATAAATTTTTAACTTTTATATACTAAATTCGTGCTTAAATAATGGAAAAAAAACTTTGTGAAGCAGGCACGTAACACAGAGCATTTCTAGATATAACTAGGTAAATCAAAATACAATTTCTGGGCCCAGGTTAACTACAAGGTAATTGAAAACCAAAACAGAAAGGAAAGTGACCAATGGATTAAAAAAAAAACTTAAGGGGAACGACGGTGAAAGAACGTAATCGAAGTGTCGTCAAATACTAAGTCTTTGTTCATTTCAGCGATAGGTCAAAATGTGATGGAGGACCCAATCATTATCTACTCCATTCATGAATCGTGTCTCGCAACGTCTCAGCTGGTAATTTCAGATCAGAGTTGTACGTTAAATAAATCGTAAGTAACAAGTTCAAAATCTCGGGGGGGGGGGAAGGTTGAAAAAAAATTAAAAAAAACTTGAAGAAATGAAGACAGAGAGAGAGATAGAGAAGAAGGAAGACGAAGAATAGGGGCGCCAAAGACTTAAGTGAGAAATAACTAACGCTACAAAGTTAGAAGTCGAATTTCGCTCTCAACAAAATCCATAGCCAAAATATTCTTAACATGCCAAAAGGGTGGTCTACTCAAATACGTAGACTCAAGGGGCGCCCTGCTGCCAAGGATGCAAGTTCTGTGTCCATCAGATCCCAATCCCACAAGAGTTTGCTTGTAAGATTGAAATCCGATCCCCGTATCCGGCCCAGACCAGCAGGATAAAAGGAGAGGGGGAAAGGGACCAGGTAACTGCGTCCCCAATTTTGAAATCTCTAAGTAAAAAAAAATATTCGACCCCTTAGAAAAACTAAGAAGGTTCGAGGACAGTAATGAAACTAGAATAGAAGTATTATCTAAGATATCCCTAACTAATGATTTGCCGAAATAAAAAAAAATTAAATAAACTGAATTTTGGATCGGTGATTTCTATTGCCAAATTTCACCGATAGCTACCCTGCGCAGACACGCCACAGTCTGGGATGTCGTTAATTTCCCTCGTCTAATTAAACTAAGAAAAGAAATGAAAATACTTAAAGGGACTAGGGGTCGACATCCGGGTACGCGAAAATAAATTTCAATAACTAATTGTTTTGATTCTGTACCCAGTCAGAGCTGTCGCCTCCATGAACATTGTAAGCTAGCCCGAGTAGGTAACGTGGGAAAAAAAATCTCACGGAGCAGGATATTCTATTTTAAAAAACCGACCAGAAAATATAATTCACTACAGCCCTGTTGTATAACTACTACTGTCTTTTCATAATTTATTATTCAATATGTCTAGTCAGCGATTATATGATGCTACCCATTCTATCAGATGGTATTACTATGGTTGATTATTATTATGACACATAAAACTACAAAGTACTACCATAGTCCGACTATATATATCGCCCTCCGGTCCGCGTGATATTATGGTGCAGGGGTCGGAACCTGAGATGTTTGTAGCTATACGTCTCTATTCAATATCTATATATCAACATACGGCGAAGTATTCACTGGGCTACTATATATTTAACTATATGGGTGTCCTATATTCTATATTCATCTACCACAATATTCATATACTTATTAATATTCATATTCACATTAATATTCATTTGCCACGACGCTATATTCTACAAACACCCTGTTTCCTCTATCTACGCCCAGCCTATTTACACATTTCATCATAATACTTTAAAATCTATAATCACTACAAACATTTCCCGCTCCGATCACCGCACGACAACCTCACTCGAACCCAAGACTCTTTTACCACACACACAATACTATGTAATACTTGGTAGCTTTATTAAGAACGAAAAAAAAAATCCTATGTATGTTCACTGAAAATAGAATTATCTGCGATAATGTTTAATGTTTATGAAATTCTGCAGCAACAATAAGCTTCTGCAGCCACGAAGAAAAAATGAACATCTAATATAATTTCAAAGCGAAGAACTAGCATCATATCGCCCGACTTCTGTTAAAAATTTACGTATTGTTTATTTATTTAAATATTTAGATTTCTAGACTAGGCAGAATGTTGAAATTTTTTAGAATATATTAATTTTGGGTCACTTGACCTAACTGTACATCCATATAGGCTGTGAATTATACCTTCCAGGTTTTATTTTGAAAAGAAAGGTCAATTTCACGAAAACTAAATCACTAAGCACCTCGACAGAAGAATGGCGGTTAGTACTGACTTTTGACACTAGGGCTAGCGACGATATAATGAACCCTTGAACAACTGAATGTGACCTTGTACACGGAATTATTATACTATATTACGTTCACTTAATGACGGAGTAATAAAAATTTATCGCATAGTAAATACTACACTGTCCAACACACTCTTTCATCACTTAATTATCACTATCACTGATACTACATTACAAATATACACATACTACTCGAACTACAAGACACATCATGCCACATTCATACTACACACTACATTAATACATGTTATACTAATAAATATACACAAAATCATTTAGATTTTACCATGTTAAATCGGCTCTATGAAAGGTAACGAAAGGAAAGAAATGAACAGGGCCAACTGCCCCTTTAATTACTAAATCACATTCTTGAAATCAACCTGTTTAATCGATGCCCTGAGGGGACATATCGGAGTATTAGCTAAAAATAGGACCCCTGCCCTGAAGGGGCAGGAACCCGGAACAAACTACATGTTCAACTCATCCCGCTGGAAGCCGTACTCCCAATTTGGGAGTCAGATAGGAGCCCTTACTGAAATTTACACGTGCATTGTGATTACTGGACTGACTACCACAAAATTAAATACCGCCATGTATATATATGAAAAAAAAAAATCACGTACTAACTACATAAACAAATCTCTATATGGACAGGTCTTGTAACCCTCAATTAGCAGGAAAATCGGAAGGTGAAAATATGATGGGAAACACTGATCTTCAGGACCGGTTTTAGAAAAGAAAACAGAAATCACAATACTTCTGAATCCTGTCCATATCGATCGGCAGATGAAATCATGGCGTCATTATCTTATGGTTCCTATCTTTGCTTTTTTGTCCAGTTTTGACTAGGAAATTTAACAGTTTATGGCTCCTCGGACTTCCAGTAATTTTCTATACGTTAATAACGTCACAATATTACCTTTATTTGTAGTTTCTCTCACTCCGTTGCGACCTTTTAAGCTCGACGATCAAATCCAGTGTCTTCAATGAGACGTTCCGGCATGGAATGGAATAATTGCGCCCTAATATCATCGCGTGGGTTTATCAGCCAATCAAAACTAAGCATTTTGGCGGTGGGGCTTTGAAGCGAATAAAATTTGGTAAAATCTGGATTAAACTAGATTTTAGAAGGACCTAGGTATCTAAAAGAGAGGTGAAGGGTGGTCCTGAAAATTCTGTCGAATTTTAGATTGGTTATTTGATCTGGAAAGTTCCGTCCAATAGTGGATCTATGTTTTCAGATAGCACTGACACCGTAAGAATTGTAATAATCCATTTACATATCCCTATACAAGACTTAAAACTAATTTAAAATATAAATAAAGGTATTGATTCCCAAAACTATAATTCCTGATGAATTTTTACAGTTCTCCATGCTAATTTGAAATAGAATAACGAACAGAATTACGAATTATATGAACAGCCAGAAATTTTTTGTTAAACTTCAGGTACAGTCGGTGCAAAAAATTTCGGGCACCCTCCTATTAAAAACATAATTTCATTAGACTGTAATGGCACATTACAGTTCCCCGGCGTCGTTAAAAAAAATTTTTGTTTGAATAACAAAATTTTGTTGAATAGAATTAACATGTGTTAATACCAATAAACTAACTACTCACTCATACACACATGCAGTCAAATGAAACAGTGTAACATTCACTTTGGGTATTGAGATAGAAGTTCCCGTTTTTTGTCCTCGGTACAGTTGAAAAGCTTAAGATTCTGGAAATTGTGAGTTCCGATACTTTCACCTTTTAGATTGTGTAATACAGCGCAATTTTTCAATAATTTAACTGCTAAAAACGGGCCGGTATAGACTTTCATCCATTTTGCTGACTCATGCTTTATAAGTGAGGATAAGTTATGCAGTTTCAACATCACTAATTGCCCTTCTTGCAGATTTATAGCGTTTGACGACTGTTTAACATGACTTTTTAATTTTACCTCTACTTCAGCGTATCGGAAACGGTTATCTACGGAATCTAACTCTTTGGGCCATGGGAACACTTTCCTATAGCTATCAATGGCAGAATAACTAAGAAAGCGTTCCGCAGGCGTACAGCCAATACTGGAACAATATGAGTTATTTAGGAGATCCTGAATTTTGACTAGGTACTTGTGCCAAGTGGTTTGATCCTCATGACACCATAATCTAACTAATCTATTGAGTTCTTTATGGCTACGTTCTGTAACGCCGTTAGCCTGCGGGGAATAACTGGAAGTTTTCTTATGTTTAATTTTGTATTTGTTACAAAAGTCCTGCCATAACTTAGATTGGAACTGTGGTCCTTTATCAGATAAGAATTCCTGTGGGTAAGGCAATAGATGAAAGTATCGTCTCTCTAATACTGTGATTATTTCCTTAGTATGAGCCTTTTTCAGTGGAAGGAAAGTAACGAAACGAGAATAGATATCTGTTAGAGATAAAATATAATAATATCCCTGACTGGGTGGCAATTTTCCAATAAGATCCACCCCCAGAGTCTCATGGGGTACGGTGGCTTGAATATGATATTCCTGCTTAGCTATAGCACGGTTTGTAAACTTTGTTTCGGCACATTCTATGCAATTTCGTATAAAGTTTTTAATCGTGGTTTTTTGATTCTTCCAATAAAATATAGCTCGACAAAAGCGATAACACTTTTGAACTCCAAAGTGACCGGTAGAATGGACAACACTGATAATTTGGGGTATACAACTCTGCGGTATCACTAAGAGCCATTTCTGAATACGTAAAGGTTTAATATAAATTAACCCACAGTACATTGTTACTCTGTCCAGATTATGGTTGTTTTCATATTGCTTTAACAGGTTCTTACATAATTCATCCGTTATTTGATTTTCTCGAATAAAGTCTAGATTAATATCGGCATCCTGCGTTTTGGTTAAAAAATGAACATAATGTGTTTCGGGCTCAAGCAATACCTCAGGTGGGTATCTACTAATTGTGTCGGCTACAAAATTTTCTCTGCCTGGACAGTGTTGGAAAATTAAGTCGAATTTCTGCAGTTTCAATAGAATGCGGGTGGTTCGTGGCTCAAGGTTCTTTTGGGTGAATGCATGTGTGACTGCCGCGTTATCTGTATGGACATAAGTAGTACGACCCATGATATACTGCTCAAAATGTTCACAGAGGAACAGGACTGACAGGAGTTCCAGCTGAGATATTGAAAGAGACAACTCATAGGGTTTCACCCGTCGACTGGCATATCCAATGACGCTAGGATTATCTTTATCTAAAGGATATTGTGCAAGTAGGCCAGCCAAATTTTCCATGCACGCATCACTATGGATGTGAAAAGGCAAAGAGAAATCTGGCTGACTTAATGCAGGTGGATTACTAAGAAGGGTTCTCAGTTTATTGAACGTTTCCAAGGCTTCGTTATTCAGAACGAATTTCTGATCCTTTTTCAGGAGTTGATACAGATTAGCAGTGAGACCAGAAAAATTTGGGATAAATTTTCGCCTCCATCCTATAAGCCCTAAAAACTTCTGTAATGCTTTCTTGGATTTCGGTACTGGAAAACAACGAATTGGCTCATTGAGTCGAGGGTCAACCCTTATTGTTCTGCCACTAATTATATGTCCTAAAAATTTGATTTCCCGTGCAAAGAACTTACACTTTTTGAAATTTAATGAAAAATTTGCTTGTTTAAAGATTTCGAAAGTTCTCTCTAAATGAGCCAAATGCTCTTCTTCAGTCGTTGATTTTACTAGTACATCGTCTAAGTACAAAATAACAAAAGAACGGGTCGAGTCATTAAAAAATTTTGTCATTACTGATTGAAATACAGCAGGACTACTTTTCAGCCCCTGTGGCAGAACAGTGAGGCAATATTGCCTTCCCTTGTACACAAAACTGGTGCATTGGTAAGAGTCTGGGTGTAAACTGATCCCATAATATGCACTTGACGCGTCAAACGACGAAAACCACATTGCCTGCGAAACACGGTGTAGTAACTCATTGATAGGTTCTACCTGCACCTGTGGAGATATAATTTTTGAGTTGGTAGCCCTCAGATCTAAAACTGGACGTACACCGCCAGAGGCCTTCCGGACGACATGAATAGGATTTCGATATGGAGACATTTGTTCTATTGCTATCCCCAACCGTAACCATTTACTCAACTCTGCTTCAAACTCAGGTTGTATAGCCTGGGGAACGGAATAACATGGTCCAACAACTGGTTCTTCATCCTTCAACTGTATTTTATAGGGAGGCGCGTTAACGCGGCGTGGGTACTCAGAGAAAAGAGAACGGTACTTTATTAATAATTTCCGAAGACCTGATTTAATCGGTGATGGTAAGTCATCCCGAGTGGCAATATATGAATCAATCTCTTGTTCCGAGACATTGCATTCGGTGCCCAGGAGTGGATCCAGCTGATCTCCCCTGTTAACCCCTCCCTTGTGGAGAGGTGTCACTGCACAGGCAGCTTGACAATTTAAACTGGGGTCAAGCATGGGTTGATCCACCACCGGCCATCCTGATTCACCGATTGCAATCTCTTCTACTGGTAATTTCACTAGCATTATGTTTGGTCGATCCGTAGGAACGACAACAGTGTTTCCTAAACCATCTTTCATTCTAATCTCTTTCTTTTCCCGGTCAATGATACAATGGAATTTGTCCAGAAACGGACATCCCAGTATTAGGTCCGTTCGCAAATATTTTATGACGAAGATGGCTATTTCGAATATATGATTTTGTATGTTTAGGTTAAAATTTTGAACTCCCTGAACCGAAAAACTTTCTTTTCCAGCGAAAGCGCCAAGTATAAGGCCCGTGTATGGTCTCAATTTAGCGGATGGAAACCGTTGCTTTAATTTTTTCCACACCTCCCAGTCCATTAGGCAGAGCTCCGAGCCACTATCTATTGTAGCGACAAGTTCAACGCCGCCGATACTTCCTCGTAGGCTGGGAGAGGCAGAAAAATAGCGTTCTTCGCTTGAAGCAAAGGGTTCCTCATCTATAACAAATTTTATAACAAATTGTAACGAGTCCCGAAATGATAAATTTTGTGTCCACAAATTAGATTTACATTCGTGGTCAGTCTGATTTTTCAAAATAATGGGGTATATTTTCCCGCAACTATCCTCCCCCATTTCACCAGGTAGTTGCGGAATTAGTTTGTCGATTTGACAGCGGTCTCGCGACTATCAATCCCTCGAGTGGCTAGAATTCCATTTCCGCCATTAGTTGGTATTTGCGAAGGGGCAGAATTCTGAGATCTACTTGCACAGTTATTGTTAACATTGCCGTTTTGGCCATTACCGTTTTCTCTTCTCCGGTACGCCCCGTTAAAGTTCCTCCTATTATCGTCCCTATTCGGGTTCGATTCCCCCATTGTGCGGTCATAGGGGCGATAACCCCGGCGATTGTTAAGCATCGGTCGGTTACGGAACAGACGTCGACCGTTATATTGATTGCTTTCTGAGCCACTCCCACTCGGATAGCGAGATCCAGCTTGGGTGTAACTCAGAAAGTCCGTTTGGCAACTTGCCGTTGCCTTGCTTTTCACGGGTTTCACAACTTTTGCTTGTCGGGCGAAATACCTCTTTGGTGGGCCTCCAGTTTCTTTCCCACACAGGGCAGCTAGGCGTGACGTAACTTCTCGCACCGTTTGGCACAAGTGGGAAGCAATAGCCCGCGACTCATCTGGTGGAAGAGCGTTCACTATTATGTCCACTAGCTCGGCTTGCGATGGATTTTCTGCAATCTGATAGTACAGTTCGATGATCTTCCAAGCATAGTCCAAAAGGGACCCATACTTGGCTCGATCATATCTTGAAGATTGGAGGTTGCGTTTCTGAAGCCTCTCTATATGTTCATTGCAGTATTCTTCCTTGAAAAGGATCAGGAAATCGTCAAACGTATGGATTCTATATTTAATAGAAGCAAACCACGCGCCTGATGCTGCAATTAAAAGTTTTTCCACTATTTGTAAACGTTCTCTATCGGTCAGCCGATACATTTCTAAACACTGCTGCAATCTACGCAGAAAAACACGAGGCTGTCCATTGGTAATATTCCCGTCAAAAGTGGGAAAACGTTCGATGTCCCTCAGCGAAACCTTGGAACCCATACTAACATAAGCAGGGGAATAGTTACTGGGAATTAACATATTCTCCTGCACAATCGGAGTCGTCACCGGATTTACCACCGACGACGTAGTAGCGGTGTTATAACTACCCATGTAAGTGAAAGGGATTCTGTTGGTCGTATTGAGTATATTGGGCTCCATCCCCGGACCAATCGCACCCATGAACAACGACTCAGAATGGCACCCATCTCCTTTTCCCGGCAACACGCTATGTGATTGTATACCTCCATGTAAGGAGGGAGCACTCACGCTAGTGACCGTAGTCGTCACAACACTCGACTGATTCGGCACACTATTAGAATTGAACCACGACTTTGGTTCTGACTGATGCATGGGGTAGTGAGTCGCAATATCCCGTGCATCAACTGACGTTAAATTTTCTTTTCCTGCGCTACGGGTAGTTGTAGCGGGTAATATTTCTGAGAAATCGCTACCGGGGAAAGTATAGGTTACCTCTGATTTTTCGCGACTAGATTTTGTCATTTCTTTTCGAATATTTACTATGTCGTTCTGAATTTTCGAAATTTTCTGGTCATTTACTTCCAGTTCGGTTTTCAATGATAAGTCTGACAAGGTTGACTTTAAACTATCAATTTCGGCCTGCTGTGTTTCTAGTTTATTGTCGATTTTATGTAATTTTGTATCCATTTCTTCAATTTCAGAATTTACATGCTCTAATTTACCCTCAGTCTCCTGCTGAAATTGCTTTAGGGACTGTTGAGCCTCGCATCTGACCAAATCGATGTCAGTAGACGTTTGCTCTCTCAATTTGTTTATTGAGGAAGCAAAGTCCAAACATATGTTGTCTATTTTGTGAGTTAATACTTCGAATCGAGATTCGGTTTCTCGGTTCGAGGCATCTATTTTTTCATTCATTTCCCGGCTATTCTTATTCATTTCGCGTCTCATTTCCCGGCTATTTTCATTCATTTCGCGTCTCATTTCCAGGCTATTTTCATTCATTTCGCGTCTCATTTCCTGTAGCATTTGTTGCAATGAAAGGAGGAGAGCGTCATTATTAGATGACCCAGTCTTCCTTTTCTTTTCTTTGGGTTTATCACCAACTGGATCCCCATCTCTTTCATCATCATCGAGGTCAGATATCTCCACTGGAGATATTTGGCCTAGGTTCTTCGGGGTACTATACCCTCGCTCACCGTCCGAATCGGGATGTTCATTTTCTTTTTCAGAGGATAAACGCATGGGTTCACGCGACTGGTGGAGCTTCCCCTCACATTCTTTGCAGTATTTAACTATCTCACCAGCCCGGACCTTTTCTGCATTTTCCGCAGTATCCTCTAAATTGGTACAACTGAAATGAATCCATTTCAGCCCACATTCGTGACACCTCACTAGCCTACGGGAGACGCGAGCTCTTTTCTCACTACTTTCTAATGTACATTGTGTACATGAGACTTCCGCGTTCTCGTGTGATACTACTTCCCTATTGGTTGCCATAGTTTCCATATAAAAAGACACAATATAAACACATGCAATTATATCCTTATAAACTAACAATACTTATTATTCAGGTACTATTCATAAATTAAGGACTCCTATCTAATTCCCTCCTTGGGTCAACTTCCAGCATTTTCAAATTTTAGAAGTCACTTTGACAAATTCCTTCATTTCCCCCTTTCTACAGAGAGAGACAAAGATAGCAGAACAGCCAATGACTATAATTATTTAATCTCACTGTAACTTTTTAATTATGCACCTTTTGTGGCCAAGTCAATATGTGCTCGATCCTAAACAGTGTTTAATAAATAATTTCAGATTCGTTACCAGGGAAAACAATTGTTTCCATGGTAACTGTCCGATGTCAACGGTCGCCAATATTGAAAGACAACGTCTGTCCGTTGCCATAGAAACCGCCGTTTCTAGGGCAACAGGTCCTGTCACGGTTAGCCAAAATTGAAAGAAGACGTAAAAATTTAACGAAGATAAAAGTAGTAGTAGTAAACGAAGATATAAGAGCTAATGTAGAGTTGGAGAGGAGTCGCTAAAATTAATTCTCTTTAATGAGGACGATTACGAAACATCACTTACTGATTGAAATCCAGATTATTTTCCAATAGAGTAACTTCCAATAAACCTTTTGTTATTGTTAATTATTCCATATCGGACTCCCGAAGAAAACTCATCGAAACAACTTATTGACCGTGCCAATAGCGACTACTCTCAATCATGCTCCGTTTTCTTTCATTTAGAAATAGGAAAGAAAGAGAAGAAAGTAGAAGGGTAAAAGAAGGAGGTAGGTAAAGAAGAAAGAAAAGAGATAGGGTATTTTAATGAGAAACAGATTACTGGATAATTCCGGAAATATAGGAAAAGGTCGGGAAAGTCGTTGAAAGATGAATCATTCTAAATGTTATTAGCAACTAATCAATTTTGGAATGCTTCGGAATAGACACATGTTCCCTCATACCACCCAGACCTAGCTCCAGGCACCACGATCATGGGGTTGCCCAGACCTAGACCTGGAAATGAGAAAAGTGAAATTTAATTCTTTGTAAAGTTATTCCAACCGGTGATTGATAACTATCCAGCATCTGAACTCTGTCCTCTAGGATCGACCACACATATGAATTAGCCAAGGAAAAAAAAAATCAAACTTATAAACTCAATATAAATTTATGTGTTGTATCAATCGAAGTCTCAACTTCCTGGAAGAAAGATGTCGTATTTAGGCTTATCCTGCTATTTTTGCTTCACTCCTCGAGCCGATTTAAACCATTAGTGACGGTCCTTCATGACCTAGGTTATTTACCTTAACACATATATTAAAACATGACACATATATTACAGATGTTAATATGACAAATGATATCATTAGAATTGCTTATATTAAATCTATCATGCATTCACTCGCTCACTCACTCAGGACAGTGTATATATGGTTAAAGGAAACCAACTAACTACAAGGGTACAAATAGTTTATTACATTCATAGTGAAAAAGGAAAGACAAACATATAATTATGAAGAAAATATTAAAAGCACAAGTTCTTGGTTATATATCAATAGAGTACATAGTATTATATTTTAGTAATTTTTTATATATTCAATCATATTGACAAATGAAAAAGAAAGAAAAAAAATTACATGTATCATATCTTAGGCATGCTAAAGCAAAATGATGATTTGCGACATACGCAAAAAAAAACACTTATTTCACTTAAAAAAAATTGGACAAAGAGGAAAGAAAAAAAACTTTTAAGTGTATCAGAACTCATATGAGTCTCTACCTCACATCGGGTAATAAAATATTAATGATTTTGAGCGTTCAAATCACAAATCACGCACTACTCATAGTGTCCAAAACATTTCGCTCCATTTGACTTAGTTTGTGGTCATTTATATATATCTCTATATGTGTATATATATATCTATTGGTTTACAAAACCATTCGTCGTCTATATTTGGTTTGTAACTGGTAACAGTTTATATCTGCAATCGCACACTGCTACGTCTATACCCATCTAGGGATTTCGAGAAAATAACTTTCACTAGAGGAAGTTTCTCCTCTTAGACGGTCTATTTCCAAATTTATTAATCGAATAATTTCAAGTTATTTATCCAACACTGGGACACTTCACGAGACCTTTCATTAGGATCACTTTCGTATATGTTTATACATGGTTCGGATTTAAGAAAAATGATCTTCCACAGGTATACGGAGTATGATGGTTCAAATTGAGGATAAAAAAAACTGGTCAAGTCACAGGATACATATGAAGGTGAGACGGATTCAAGGTACACTTTCCACAATGGTTTTAGGTTAATTGTTCAGGGATAATATTTGTTATGATGTGGGTTACGTTTAGACCTGCCGATATTTTTTCAATGCATGCCATTATATAATTACAGAGGTTATCACTTACATTGATTCAGAAGAAAAGGAAAATTACTTAAGTGCACGGCGGTATTCTTAACAAAATCTACATTTTTAAATTCGTCGGAAGACTTCTGGTAAACTATAGCAACCAATACACGTCTAGGGGGACAGACACGAGCGCTCTTACATATATTCATAATACATTTAATATCATACTTTTCCTTTAACATCATATTCACATACTAATTACACATACATTTCGAAGTATTTATTTCTCTCTCTATATATATATATATTTTCATATTCAATAAATGCGCACACATTTAAATTAATCACCCCAATAATAAAATCTTTACAAGGTTGCAAACATTGTCCAAAACAAATGACTTCCGACATTACATATGAAAAAGAAAATCGCTTTTCTACCTGATACCGCGCATCTATAAATTTTTAACTTTTATATACTAAATTCGTGCTTAAATAATGGAAAAAAAAACTTTGTGAAGCAGGCACGTAACACAGAGCATTTCTAGATATAACTAGGTAAATCAAAATACAATTTCTGGGCCCAGGTTAACTACAAGGTAATTGAAAACCAAAACAGAAAGGAAAGTGACCAATGGATTAAAAAAAAAACTTAAGGGGAACGACGGTGAAAGAACGTAATCGAAGTGTCGTCAAATACTAAGTCTTTGTTCATTTCAGCGATAGGTCAAAATGTGATGGAGGACCCAATCATTATCTACTCCATTCATGAATCGTGTCTCGCAACGTCTCAGCTGGTAATTTCAGATCAGAGTTGTACGTTAAATAAATCGTAAGTAACAAGTTCAAAATCTCGGGGGGGGGGAAGGTTGAAAAAAAATTAAAAAAAACTTGAAGAAATGAAGACAGAGAGAGAGATAGAGAAGAAGGAAGACGAAGAATAGGGGCGCCAAAGACTTAAGTGAGAAATAACTAACGCTACAAAGTTAGAAGTCGAATTTCGCTCTCAACAAAATCCATAGCCAAAATATTCTTAACATGCCAAAAGGGTGGTCTACTCAAATACGTAGACTCAAGGGGCGCCCTGCTGCCAAGGATGCAAGTTCTGTGTCCATCAGATCCCAATCCCACAAGAGTTTGCTTGTAAGATTGAAATCCGATCCCCGTATCCGGCCCAGACCAGCAGGATAAAAGGAGAGGGGGAAAGGGACCAGGTAACTGCGTCCCCAATTTTGAAATCTCTAAGTAAAAAAAAAATATTCGACCCCTTAGAAAAACTAAGAAGGTTCGAGGACAGTAATGAAACTAGAATAGAAGTATTATCTAAGATATCCCTAACTAATGATTTGCCGAAATAAAAAAAAATTAAATAAACTGAATTTTGGATCGGTGATTTCTATTGCCAAATTTCACCGATAGCTACCCTGCGCAGACACGCCACAGTCTGGGATGTCGTTAATTTCCCTCGTCTAATTAAACTAAGAAAAGAAATGAAAATACTTAAAGGGACTAGGGGTCGACATCCGGGTACGCGAAAATAAATTTCAATAACTAATTGTTTTGATTCTGTACCCAGTCAGAGCTGTCGCCTCCATGAACATTGTAAGCTAGCCCGAGTAGGTAACGTGGGAAAAAAAAAATCTCACGGAGCAGGATATTCTATTTTAAAAAACCGACCAGAAAATATAATTCACTACAGCCCTGTTGTATAACTACTACTGTCTTTTCATAATTTATTATTCAATATGTCTAGTCAGCGATTATATGATGCTACCCATTCTATCAGATGGTATTACTATGGTTGATTATTATTATGACACATAAAACTACAAAGTACTACCATAGTCCGACTATATATATCGCCCTCCGGTCCGCGTGATATTATGGTGCAGGGGTCGGAACCTGAGATGTTTGTAGCTATACGTCTCTATTCAATATCTATATATCAACATACGGCGAAGTATTCACTGGGCTACTATATATTTAACTATATGGGTGTCCTATATTCTATATTCATCTACTACAATATTCATATACTTATTAATATTCATATTCACATTAATATTCATTTGCCACGACGCTATATTCTACAAACACCCTGTTTCCTCTATCTACGCCCAGCCTATTTACACATTTCATCATAATACTTTAAAATCTATAATCACTACAAACATTTCCCGCTCCGATCACCGCACGACAACCTCACTCGAACCCAAGACTCTTTTACCACACACACAATACTATGTAATACTTGGTAGCTTTATTAAGAACGAAAAAAAAAATCCTATGTATGTTCACTGAAAATAGAATTATCTGCGATAATGTTTAATGTTTATGAAATTCTGCAGCAACAATAAGCTTCTGCAGCCACGAAGAAAAAATGAACATCTAATATAATTTCAAAGCGAAGAACTAGCATCATATCGCCCGACTTCTGTTAAAAATTTACGTATTGTTTATTTATTTAAATATTTAGATTTCTAGACTAGGCAGAATGTTGAAATTTTTTAGAATATATTAATTTTGGGTCACTTGACCTAACTGTACATCCATATAGGCTGTGAATTATACCTTCCAGGTTTTATTTTGAAAAGAAAGGTCAATTTCACGAAAACTAAATCACTAAGCACCTCGACAGAAGAATGGCGGTTAGTACTGACTTTTGACACTAGGGCTAGCGACGATATAATGAACCCTTGAACAACTGAATGTGACCTTGTACACGGAATTATTATACTATATTACGTTCACTTAATGACGGAGTAATAAAAATTTATCGCATAGTAAATACTACACTGTCCAACACACTCTTTCATCACTTAATTATCACTATCACTGATACTACATTACAAATATACACATACTACTCGAACTACAAGACACATCATGCCACATTCATACTACACACTACATTAATACATGTTATACTAATAAATATACACAAAATCATTTAGATTTTACCATGTTAAATCGGCTCTATGAAAGGTAACGAAAGGAAAGAAATGAACAGGGCCAACTGGCCCTTTAATTACTAAATCACATTCTTGAAATCAACCTGTTTAATCGATGCCCTGAGGGGACATATCGGAGTATTAGCTAAAAATAGGACCCCTGCCCTGAAGGGGCAGGAACCCGGAACAAACTACATGTTCAACTCATCCCGCTGGAAGCCGTACTCCCAATTTGGGAGTCAGATAGGAGCCCTTACTGAAATTTACACGTGCATTGTGATTACTGGACTGACTACCACAAAATTAAATACCGCCATGTATATATATGAAAAAAAAAATCACGTACTAACTACATAAACAAATCTCTATATGGACAGGTCTTGTAACCCTCAATTAGCAGGAAAATCGGAAGGTGAAAATATGATGGGAAACACTGATCTTCAGGACCGGTTTTAGAAAAGAAAACAGAAATCACAATACTTCTGAATCCTGTCCATATCGATCGGCAGATGAAATCATGGCGTCATTATCTTATGGTTCCTATCTTTGCTTTTTTGTCCAGTTTTGACTAGGAAATTTAACAGTTTATGGCTCCTCGGACTTCCAGTAATTTTCTATACGTTAATAACGTCACAATATTACCTTTATTTGTAGTTTCTCTCACTCCGTTGCGACCTTTTAAGCTCGACGATCAAATCCAGTGTCTTCAATGAGACGTTCCGGCATGGAATGGAATAATTGCGCCCTAATATCATCGCGTGGGTTTATCACCCAATCAAAACTAAGCATTTTGGCGGTGGGGCTTTGAAGCGAATAAAATTTGGTAAAATCTGGATTAAACTAGATTTTAGAAGGACCTAGGTATCTAAAAGAGAGGTGAAGGGTGGTCCTGAAAATTCTGTCGAATTTTAGATTGGTTATTTGATCTGGAAAGTTCCGTCCAATAGTGGATCTATGTTTTCAGATAGCACTGACACCGTAAGAATTGTAATAATCCATTTACATATCCCTATACAAGACTTAAAACTAATTTAAAATATAAATAAAGGTATTGATTCCCAAAACTATAATTCCTGATGAATTTTTACAGTTCTCCATGCTAATTTGAAATAGAATAACGAACAGAATTACGAATTATATGAACAGCCAGAAATTTTTTGTTAAACTTCAGGTACAGTCGGTGCAAAAAATTTCGGGCACCCTCCTATTAAAAACATAATTTCATTAGACTGTAATGGCACATTACAACATGTATGTTGAGTTAAGAATTTTTTTTTGGGGGGGGCGGACCCCATGGGTGCGCCTCTGATCAGAACCAGGATCTGGGCTTCAATTGGAGATAAGTTGGAATTAGATAGTACCCGAAACAACATGAAATTGACATCCTTCAATCGGTAAACTGCGAATTCTGACTTGGTTCTGTGGACCACCGTACGTTTGCAACTCATTAAATAAGTTTTGTACATACTAAGAACTAAATAGACCCTATTAATGCTTAATGAACAAGTCTAATTGAGTACGGAAACTGTGAGTTTCGAGTGCGAAATCCCAAGACCATATAAGTAACGATCTCACACATGTATTTTGAAAGTAGTATACGAGTGTCGCCAAAGACCGCTAAACCGAAGATCTTTAATCAATACTTGGACGCAGGAGAGTGAGAGTGTATTTGTTGGGTGTTAGCCCAGTGGATATAGTACTGTGTTTCTAGTGTTAATATGGACTTTCCCTAGATACGTGATTATCAGCTCGAGTAATCTACTCAATCTTGAATCTAATCCTTGTGCATGTACGATTGCCAATGTCAGTATGAGGATGATTTCGAGACAGCTGCAAGACACTTAGCGATATCAAGTAAAAATTCTATAGCACTGTTTCACTATGTCTTTAGGGCAAACTCGTGCTCATGTATCCCTTGCATAATATTAGGCTTCTTGTATCGTGAAAATCCATTTTCTTGCTTCTTTTACACTCACCTTTTACAGCTCTATCGTTTTGTTTACCCCTCAAACTGATGAAAATTAGGAACCATTGTTACGTTAGTTTTGACAGTTAACAGATATCAACCGTGTATGGGTGTCTTGCCAACCATAGAGGACTGCAGGGCTTACTATAATATATTTACGACTCCAGGTCCGTTACATTTGCTCTTATGAGAGCTTACACAGTCTCGCGAAGGCATACGCGCTCGTAGGAATCTCCACGAATCCAGATTCGCTCTACGCCCTACGGAAAGCAGATAGAGCAATTGAGCAAATGCGCGTAGGTGCTCACACAATCTCGCGGAGCTCCGCGTCCGTAGCAGCCACCTTTTTTAAAAAATTAAAAAGCAAGATGCATAGTAACAAAGCCAAAATGGAGATTGATCCAGAAAGACTTATTATGGAGATTAAATTAAGACTGCGCTTTTGGGATCCTTCTTCTGAAGAATGCAAAAAGCGTAACATTCGTGCACAGGCCTCATAGTGAGTTTTGGTAATATCATATCTACATTTAGAGGAGAGGGCACCATTGGTGGAATTAAGATATTTCGGGTAGGATTTCTATTTTCTAGGCATTTCTCCTTTATGTTGTAAAGCAAATAGTTTTATGTATTTTGACTCTATAGCAGTGGCGGCGATTGGAAGTTAAAAGTGGGGGGGGGGGAAGACATGATCTGAATATTTATATATCAATGTTAGTTTACCTGGTTGCTTCTAACGTTTTGTTTGGCGAAAGGTTGTATACCTAATAGGATACTATCTTTTTCAGTTAAAATACCGTATATCGTATTTCAAATTTTATTAAGTAAATTGATAAGAGCAACGCAAGTAAGTACTAGTCCTTTATATTCTTAAACGAAGATGTAAGATTTGATTCCTTGCTCATGAACATCTTAAAATTGTCTGAAAGATTGTGTGATCAGATTATTTAATAACAAATTGCAAAACAAATAAATACAAAGGATAATATTAATCATAGTAATGAATAATGAGGCTTGTTTTGAAGAAGTTATATTGAAACTGGGGATCAATGAACAACTTAATTTTTAGTTCCACACATGCTATTAAATGTATGTTATTACTCTTAGAAAATGAAAGTAAATACTACAAGCGTATGCTATGACATTTAAAGAAATCTCGAAACATGTTCGTTCTCGTACACCCCTAAACATACCACTGCAAAACAATGGAAAGGGCTGAACCTGTTTTTTATTACTCTCTTTTTAATTAATATTTCTTACTGAGCTCCTTCGTGGCTAAGTGATTAGCGTACGCGCCTTTGGCGTGGGAGACCCGGGTATATATTTGCGAAACGCTATCTCAATTAGTTTAAAAGCGGCTGATTAACTCATAGTGGACTTACACTGAGCCTTTGTAAGAAGAAATGAAAGTATGCTGGAAATGTTGCGCTCTAATAGATAAATTCTTGGACCATATTCGTGACAATTAAAACGCAATTCCTGTAGCTTTCTTAACTCCACGGGGAGACAACAAATACGTACTCACGCAACGGCAAATATTATAGAAAACATTTTTTCTAAATACATACAAAAAAATTTACATTTCAAAATGGAACTATATACATTAATAGGTCATTTCAGAAAAGTGGGGGGGCAACTGCCCCCTTTTGCCCCCCCTAATCGCCGCCCATGCTCTATAGTGTCATGTAATATAATTTTAGTTCATTGAAATTTTATTATATTATAAATTTGTTTAAAACTGTGTATTTCCTACGTTCTTTTACTACTAAATACCAATGATATTCTATCTTAATTACAAAATCCTGTAATGTCTACCTATGTTACAGTTTTACACACAATTTACAAATGGTTTTGTGTAAACTGAAGTAAGCTCATTACCTGCTTTCTTTCAATAAAAAATAAATAAATAAATAAATAAATAAAGCTCCTTTCAAACTTCTTTGAGTAGCTAAAGGATGAGTATGAAACCATCTATTTTTCTGAATTCTCTTCTTATGGAAATCATAAGCAGTCACTATTGTCATTTCGATCTTGTTTATGTTGACTTCCAACAGACTGTAGTCCGGGGGCCAGACATAGGTTCTGTTGGAAGGTTCGCGTATAGAGAATTTCACTTCCGGAATGTGTTCTGGAATGTTAAAAGACAAGACTTGGCTTGCTCACACAATCATCATCTTCCGAGTTTTTTTTTCAATATGACCGCCATCATGGCGCCTACTAGTAACTTTAGAAAAATCGCAGACCTTCACTGTGCACAGCACTTGTGCAGTCCCTAATTAGCGTAGCGTAATAAGAGTTACACTTTTGGAAGGCTGAAGGAAGGTATATTTCAAAATGATAACATTTATATCCATCAAGTCCAGTCTGCTCAAGAGACAGACCAAAACATTCGAATTTTTTACGTTATTCTGTAAAAAAATAAGAATAACCTAAGCTGGCAACACTGTTATTTAGCATACAGCGGTTAGACAACACTAATAAATACGATAAACATCTATGTACATTATTCGCAGATATTGGATAGATTTTTTTAAAAAAAAGTTCAATGAATAAGTTATCTAATTATAGTACGACATAAGCTGGCCCAAAAAAAATATGACCTTAAATACTGATAGGAGACCATTTTTACTTGCCGCCTCTACTTGATGGAGTGCACAGATGGATGTGGTGCATATCAACAGTAACTTGGTTCCTTCGGAAACACTTCAAGACCTAAATTATCCGTGGTCTATCTACAGCTGGTTTAGAACGATCCAAAGCTATATGTGTTTCTCTTTGGTCATCAGAAGGTTAAATCTACTTCTTCAGAAAGGTTAAGCACTTTCTAAAACGGGTAAACTTTGAAAGGATATTATAAAAATAAAAAGAATGTCTAAATATAATGCTGATAATTTTACTAGTATAGTGGATACGAAAAGAAATTGACAAAGAAAATAAACTGTTTCATATAAAAATTATCAAATCTTTGGTTTATTAAAAGCGTATATGAACGCAGCAAAAGCAATGACCATACTGCATCCAAGTGGTTGTATATTTAATAAAAAATATCTCTGACAAAAAATCATTATCCTGTACTTTACTTTGGTAGGTTTTTGGCAACTACTACTCCTGCTACAGTCACAGAAGCTAGCACAAAAGATCATTTTTGCACGGCAAGCACATACAGTTTTTCGGGTACATTTTTTTTTTCATTTACAGGGAAACGGGAAGTCTTTTGGTAGTTTATCTTCAAAGATGAAAGGTTATCATTCACAATCCTGTTGTATGAAAGCATAATCAGAAGGATATAGTACTGGAGAATCCTCAAGAATGTAAGCTCGTCTAATATGGTCTAATATAGAATGAAGATGTGAGGAAGATGGTGCAAGCTTTGTAAAGTTAATATTCTTCATTTGATGGCATTATGCTTTGAGGCATTCGTTCATTGATCTAGAATTTGATTTAAATAGTCTTGCAAAATAAACTTCTGCATCCTGAATCATGGTGCTAGTTAACTCTTTCTTTCCAAAATGTGATGGAAGATGAGGTGACTCTTTAGCAAGTTTCAAAGCAATATGTTTTGTGCCAAAATTGATGGTTGTGTCACATCCAGATAAAGAATGTACAGAAGGCAGAATTTCAATTACGGACTTGTTAAAACATGTAACCCATTAATGAACTGGAATGTACCTTATTGTAGCACTTTTCCCACCCAAAGCCTATAGCTCGGCAAGTCCTTGACTTTTAAACTTATAGAGATAATAATACACTGAGAAATTAAGACATCTGCATCTCTGCTTAAGATGAAGCCACTAAAATACATTGTATCATTGACTTGGATACACAATGTTGAATATGTAGAATTATTCTTTCATCTGCTTCTTCAAGCTCTGGAACTAGATCAGGAACATCACTGATTTGTCCATTGCATAAGCTTACGCTTTCCCTCCATCCATTCCAAGGTAAGTGATAACACTGTTAACTGGTCATGCTCCATTTGAATATAGTAATCAAAGAACTGTTGTAATTTGTATTTGTTTTCAGAAGAAGCCCAGAATTCATTCAAAGCTTTCGGGAGAGGAGTTTCCATGCCAACTATAGTGACCTTAATTGGATCGCATGTCATCTTTCTATTTCTTTCTGATGATTTAATGCTTCCGTTTTTGTAGACATCCATTACAATATCTATCCTCGAGGAACCTCGAGATATTTGAAAAAATCCCTGTAGTATCTGCTTCACAAGATCTTCAAAAGTTTTCAATGATTTGCCAATTGATGCTGCTGCTGTTTTTGTGTCAAGCATAAAGTCAAACAAAGTTGTTGTGGGAACAGATGACAGAGGCAAATCCACTGCTGTGATTGCCTGTTGTGGGATTTTGTCTGGGAGCAATTCTTTTTCGAGTTCATGAACTATTTCTGATTTGTTTGTTTTCTGGAGAAAACCATCCTTTGTCAAGAAAAATGAAGTTGAAGCAAGCTCCCAGCAGAGCAGTTAATCGACAGAATATCCTCTTTCATGTGCTATATAAATATATCTCTGAGCATCAATTGTCTCCTTGTGAGCATCGAATGTTTTTCTTTCAGGTTGTATGATATTTACTTAAGCGATGTATTGGAGAGAAGAGACTCTTGTTATTTTTTTTCGATGAAAACTTCATTTCAAAAATTTAGATAAAGTTGTTCTCCCATGTCCATTCAGTTTAGTTTGAAATCTTTCAGTTTTACTGGAACAGTTTTACTAAAATGTTTTCCAGTTGTGAGATTCTTCAGGTCTTTTCTTCTTACATCAAATGGATTTTGCCTTTTGTGAGTGAAGTGTTGACATCTCCTTACACTTTTTTCACCTGCAGTTCTTTGGGTTGAAAATTCATGATGGATCACACATTCATCATTCATTTGGATACCACACATTGCTAAAAATAACTGCTTTATCTGCTTTGTTTCATGTTGAATAAAATCTCTTTGTGCAATAACTTCTTTACATCGTGTCATTCCAATAATTCCACCAGGACCTTTGGCTGGCTTATTATATATCTGTTCAAGTACCTGATCCATTGTACTCTACTGAAACATTTTTCACTTTGCTGAACTACAAACTGCCCTTCTATAAAATCTTTGTAGATATCTGGATGCTCATCCTTTAGTCTCAGACAGTCCTCAAAGTATATAGTCCCCCGTCTGGTGTAGTTTACTTTACCAAAAAAAAAGAATAACAGAAGTGCTCTGCCAAATGAAGACATATGAAGTGTGGTGAAGACACCAAAAAATCAGGCTGTGCACAACGACTACTTATATGAAAGAATACCTTTAAATATTGAAGGGAAACGTAGACGACGTCAGTACATAAGATTGGACAGAAGAATAGACAATGCATTAATTGAATTAGCCTGATAAGATGTCAATAAATTCTTGAGGAAAATAACATACATTCAAAAGTTGGAGTTATTTTTGTTTGTTGCTGAAGAGAAGCCATTTACCGATGCACTAGTTGAACTCTACTATAAATCATGAAAATAAATTACTAATTCATTGAACGTTGATTTTGACTTTGTTTTTTTATACTTATATATATTCCGAGCTAGATCGGACCAAAAATCCCTAAATATACTCATAACAATGGACAACTGTGTCCAAATGAGTGACTGGTGACAAATCACTCCACTAGCAAGTTGTTCTTTGGATAATCCCGTAATACTTATGCGTAATTACAAATACCTCAATATGTTAAAGTGAAGAAATAAGAATATTATACTTCAACTTTCAGTAACCATTGGCAAATAGTTATTGGAAAACTATTAAGGAAAATTATAAATGAAAACAAAAGGTATAAATATTTCTGGAAGTTCCCTTTAAATATCATGGTAAGGCGTTCGACAAATCAGAGATAAGGGTTTATTTACATTTTCCAGTTTTGGTCAATCACAAAGAAGTATTTGTTTACATCGGATGTCTTTCAGATATGTTTACCATGTACCTTAGTAACTGTTCTTTCACTTTCCTGTATAATTGATCTTTACATTTGCGTTTACATATTCTTAGGTGCTGTTAGAAAAGTTTGTATGTATGTATGGTGAGTTAATAATGGTTTCATATTCTGAAAGATTTTTAGTCTGCTTTTGGTACGCAAAAAGCCCGGGTTTCCTGAAAAAGCCATGTTATTGTCCTCTTAAACAACTTGCTGGCTATACCAATGTAAGGTTTGTTCCGGAAACATTGTAGCATGATTGGACTAAGCACGTGACACGTGATAAAGCGAAGTGAAACAAATTTGAGTGTACAAATAGATGGTAGACTGAATCTCGTTTGTAGAGTGTGAAGTCGTGCTTGTGTAGTGCTTAAGGTGTGGGAATGGGTAAGCGAAGTGGGCAGAAGGTCGCAAAAAGAATGTGCCATTTCTTTCAAAATGTGTGTAACAGAGATCGGAAAGCAATTTCATCAGTGAAGGGATTGCCCGAAATACTATTTATTGTATTCTACGAAGATATGAGAACACCGGCAATGCCAAATACAAGAAGCCGCCAGGTCGTTGGGCGCAGGTGATGAACCAACAAGAAGTGAAGAAAGTTGAATTGGAACTTTTGAAGAATCCGAGTGTGTCTGTAAGCGAATCGGCCAGGATATTGAAGCTCCGCCTACTACTATACACAGAATCAAAAAAGAGAAATTGAGCTTCAAAACGTATAAAGCAAAAGTGGCTCCAAAGTATCCGGAAAAACAGAAGTGGCTCCAAAGTACGTCCACAAATAAACTGAAGCAAAATTGCTGAAAAAAATTGAATTCAGCGTAATTGAAAATACTGGTGATTAATGACGAGACGTTCTGTCCTGTCGATCCTAATGATGTTTCAGGACATAATACTATTCATGCCGAAATACAATATAGGTTCGCGACAAATTCAAATTCAAGACCAAGGCGAAGTTCCCCAAGCAATACCTGATATGGAAAGTAATGAACGCTGAGAGAAAGATTTCGGCACTTTATATTTCGATGACCACAATGACTGCAGACATTTATTTTAACGAATATATTAAGAGCAGATTGCTTCCTTTTATCAACCGTCGTAATGTCCTTTTCTGGCCGGACATGGCAACATTTTATTACGCTACTAACATCACTGACTACTTGAAAGCAAAAATCATCGACTTCGTTGAAAAAGAAACAGACAACGCCGCTAACAATCCCCAAGGGAGGCCGATTTTAAAATATTAGGCGCTCTGCAAAACTGAGTACCGAAAAGACCAGAAATAGCGAAAAATCTAACTTCCTTTAAGAACGTTTGCACCCGAATCTCCAAGAAAGTGCCCCAGCAGAACGGCAAGACTCTTATGGTGGATGTAAGAAAACAACTTCTGAATGTGGGGAGAGAAAGAGCTTATGGTCCACTAAAATAATTTTCCATATTGTTTAAGTAAAATACTAACGCAAGTAAATATTACTTTTGGCTTTTATTTACTATTTTTCTTTTCAGTTCCTTACATATACATACTACAAAGTTTCCGGAACGTACCTTAATACAACTTGGTCTTTGTGTAACAGTTGATACTGCATGCCTATCCTCTACCTGAATACCCGAAAATATCTTCTGTCAGCTTGGAGAATAAAGATATTTTGAGTAGTACTGCAAATGTCACAATATCCCAGTATCAGAAGTGTTGCGCTTTCCCTTATCATACGCCTTCTTTAGCCTGAAGGGCAAAACGTGGAACTTAAAAGTAATTAATTCTTCACTCACACACGTATATATATATATAGGATGATTCGTAATTCCGACACCTTCCAAGCAGGCCGGTAGCCAGCCCAAAAATTTAGAGGGGCCCGATCAACTATATTATGGTTCATCACCATATTATAGTTCATTTGCAAGCCTACCTTGACAATTTTAGGGGTAGTGGTAAAAATTTAGAGGGGGCCGGCCCGTCCTAAACCTCGCTTGGATACGGGCCTGCTTCCAAGGGAATATTCTACAAGTACTTTGGAACATTTTCACCTATATGAACCGGGGATCGCAAATCAATATTTTTGAGTAATTTGCAAATATGTGAGTTCTTTGAGATATGCCGGCTAGCGAGAGGCGAGTGAGAAAATTTTACCCTGATCCACTTTCATATACCGTAGAGCGATGAAATTTTACATGTGTAATCCTGCATACCTGTGTAGATGATGTGATAATGTACAACTCTTATCTCTGCACCTTTGCCAGATACGGTATGCAAGTTTCAAAGCAATATGTTTTGTGCAAAAATTGATGGTTGTGTCACATCCAGATAAAGAATGTACAGAAGGCAGAATTTCAATTACGGACTTGTTAAAACATGTAACCAATTAATGAACTGGAATGTACCTTTGCCTTCACTGGATTTCGTAACAGTAATGGCATGGTATAGTTCATTAATTGGTACATTCCCGTCCAGTGCCAATGGATTTCGGTGCAGTAATGGCATGGTATAGTACCTTTGCCATGGTGCTATAGGTCCGAACGTGAAGTAAGGTGTAGTGGTCCAAAATCCATTACTGCACCTCAGAAAGCAGCATGGTAACATCACAGAATTACTTGCCCCTAGGAAATGACTGCATGGTTGAGAAAAAGTGGAATGAAGATGGTGTGCGGACAAGAGAAAACGCGGACTATGACATATTTTATACCCAGGGACGTGTATCTGTTTGGCCAAGATTAAGGCAGTGAACGGTTGCGTTCTATTCCAGGAGACGGTCACCTTTTGTAAGCATGCCACGCTCTGAGATTTCACAGAATCCCGCAACGCACGCGGCAGTGAGGCATAGTATCCCAGTAATTGTGGTACCCTTTGCCTGGAAAGCAAGTAGAAATATCCCACGCTGTTCCCAAATTAACGTGACCATCACTTTGGTCGCTCAGAGTACAACGAGATACTTTGTATAAATTGATAATTACTTGTATTTTTGGGCAGAAAGTGCTTCTACATAAGCACTATACCAGATATAATGTTAATTTAAAAATAACAAAAGAAGAATGTTTTTAATATATGTAAGAAACATACATTATAGTATAATTAGATGCTATGTAGTTGTTTATGGATACCTAATCAACATGTATGTTTGCAAGACAGTTTGAGTGAAAATACGTTAAAAGAGTATCAACTAATAAACCATTTAATATCGATCATCGACTTGTAATTTCGATAGAAAAGGTGAGAATAATAGTGTATATAATTATTGAAGATATTTTTATGTGTAAACAATTACTACCACTCAAGATTTATATATATCATTAGCCGAACCAGGTTGACGACTACCTTTGGTGAGTCGTTGTAAAAATTTTGGTGCTGAAACCCGGGACTCTTGTAAATTCATATCCCGAAGTAAAGTAAGGGTGAATTTACTTCTGTAATAAGGTTAATGACTACGAACTTGACAAGACTTAGAATTGGTAGAATAATCACAAGAAAAATGAACGGTGAGACAATGCAGAAAGAAACCAGTGATAGTGATAACGGTGAACAAAATGCAGCACCAGGAATGACATTAGAAGACCGAATTTTATTAGTCTTACAGCGGCAAGAACAAAGCCGAAAAGACGATATGGAAGCCATGAAGCAAGAATCCAACAGACAATATGAAGGATTAAAACAGATGATAGAGCAGACGTCCGAGGAATCCAACAGACGATATGAAGAATTAAAGCAGACGATGGAGCAGAAGTCCGAGGAATCCAACAGACGATTGGAGCAGAAGTCAGATGAGACGAAACAATTTATTATTCAGGCAATGAATGACATCACCTCGCAGTTTGATGAAAAGTTAAAAAGAATATCTGAGGATTGCCAGGATAATCAAAACCATCTAATCCAAGAAGTCAGTGGTGTAAAAAGGGATTTGGAAGTAATAGAATCTTCTGTACAGCAACAAAAGATTCAGGTCACAGATAACTCCAACCAGATACGTGTGAATACACAGTTGATAGCTACCTTACAAGAGAAAATCAGGACACTACAGATCAAGGACAACACATACCACAACAGCATGGATAATGATCGTGTAGAATTCCCTTGTTCACAAGAGATGACTTCGCCTTCACCCGTATCTGATGAGGACATTATTTTGGAAGAAATTCATCCGAGGAGTACAGATGAGCGGAAAAGAGATGGTGCAACTACACATCACGCCATAGGTAGGAATTGTCATTCAACAAGAACACGGAATGATAAAAGGAAGGTAAAGTTAAGCGTAAAGATGAGTGAAATACGTGCTATGAGTAAGTTCAGTGGTAAATGTAATGAGAATGCTACTTCTTTCCTAGAAAAATTTCAGGACGAGTGCAATATAATGTGTATAGATAGATCACAATATATGAAACTAATCCCTCATTTATTACTCCCACCATGTTCTTTATGGTTTAAAGCAGTACGAGATCACGTTAGTACGCATGAGGAGTTTAAAGCAGCGTTAATCGCAAATTACGAAAATGACTTTTTGCTTGCAAATAGAGATGCCACGATTAGAAACCAACATTTCAATCCTCGTTTGCACAAATCTGTTGTCGAGTTTGTTGTAAATACATACAACGAATTAAAAGTCGTAAATCCATTGCAATCGGAATCTAGAATCATAGCATCAATTCGAAATTTGCTACCGTTTAAGTTACAACAGATTCTGTTTTCTACACAGTGTATGAGTTTTAACCATTTATTAATGCTTGTTCAATGTTATGAAACTCAATACCATGCTCTGAATCAACAAGCAGGAATAGGTAAAAGTAAAAATAATTCAGATCATTTTGTACCTGTTCGGAATCTAAATATCCGTAGTGTGAACGATACGGAACACAATCTAAACCGAGTAAATTCAAGCAATCAGAACGAGCAAAATAGGCAAAGATATGTTGGGAATACACCTAACCTAATTAATCGTGGCAATCCTTATGTCAGACCATATACACAAAACAGGTTCAAAAATAGACGAAATACATGGCGAAATTCCAGGAATACAGTAAACTAAGTGGATAGACGTAATCGGGGGTTAAGAGATGGCACTTCGCATCAAAATCCAGATATTGATGCAATTCCTGTACAGAACAGTAATACGGGACATAATCATGATTGTGCTGTACAATGTACTTTATTAGAATCATATGCAAGTACGAATTTAAACTAACTGTAGTTGATGAAATAAGAGTTAAACCCATATCAGCTACTGATTCTTATGAATATGTTTGTGTAAAAGTAGATTTATTTTCTTCTTTTGGTTCGTCTGAACGTAGGTTACGTTTAATTTTTGATTTTTACTTAATTTAATTTTCTTTAATTCTCATTAATCAATGATAATTTTCAAATGATTTTAATTCTCTCTTGTTAATGTGAAGAATTATAATTCGATTTATAATTGATCAAAAGCAAAGGTTATTTATAGTATATTTGATTTGTGTTGAAACTTAATTGTCAAAGATTATGTTAAGTATATGATTCATTCTATTAAGCTAATTATTCGACGACTGTCTTCATGCACAATCTTATATGTTACTTAAATAAGATTCTTCTATATTCTGACGCCCGTTTGATACAATGCATACTGTAGAATATCATCTAAAGTAATTAATATATAATGCGCCCTTGATCATGGTGACTCATGTTTTGAAATGTAATTGCTTCTTACTATTTTGAATTCGTACCCTTTGTTAATTATATAAATAAGCGACGACGTTTTAATAATAAAATATATATATTAATGTAATAAAAGATAAATGATAATGAAATGAAAGATTAATTATAAATATATTTATATGAATGAAAATAAATAATGTTATATACATACGAGGGTCGATCAAAATGTATAGGACATAATTAATGGAATATTGTTCTTGTAAACGGACCAGTGGTTCTTAAATATAAAAACCAAGCTCCCTTGTAACTTTTATATTCAGTCCCATCGTCGGGCGACATTTTTATACAACGAGATACTTTGTATAAATTGATAATTACTTGTATTTTTGGGCAGAAAGTGCTTCTACATAAGCACTATACAAGATATAATGTTAATTTAAAAATAACAAAAGAAGAATGTTTTTAATATATGTAAGAAACATACATTATAGTATAATTAGTTGCTATGTAGTTGTTTATGGATACCTAATCAACATGTATGTTTGCAAGACAGTTTGAGTGAAAATACGTTAAAAGAGTATCAACTAATAAACCATTTAATATCGATCATCGACTTGTAATTTCGATAGAAAAGGTGAGAATAATAGTGTATATAATTATTGAAGATATTTTTATGTGTAAACAATTACTACCACTCAAGATTTATATATATCATTAGCCGAACCAGGTTGACGACTACCTTTGGTGAGTCGTTGTAAGAGTTGAACACAGACTTCCTTTGGAGGTGGTACGTTGGCACGCTGTCATTGGTTTGACTAGTATTTCCCTGGTTTTCTTCACTTTCTTCAGGCGAAGGCCACAATACTACCTTCTAGAAGACAGGGGACAGTTCCTTCCCAAATCCTAGATCCACCTAGAAGACCGAAGTGACCCCGGAGTTGGAGGTCCGAGCCCCTCCTTTAGTCATTCCTTTGCATAAATACATGCATAAAAAGTTAGTGAAGCCAATGACAGCGTGCCGACGTACCACCATAAAAGGAAGTCTGTGTTCAACTCTGAGCGACGAAAGTGTTGATCACATTTATATGGAATCAGCATGGAGTATTAATACTTGCTTTCCAGGCAAAGGGTACCGCAATTACCAGGATATACTATGCCTCACTGCTGCATGCAATGCGGGATTCTGTGGAATCCCAGAGTGTAGCATGCCGAAAAAGGTGTCCGTCTCCTGGAAAACAACGCATCTGTTCACTGCTCGAATGTTGGCCAGACAGATGCAACAGTTCGCGTTTTTTCTTGACCGCACACCATCTTCATTCCACCTCTTCCGAACTATGCAAGCATTTCCTAGGGGCAAGTACTTCTGTGATGTTGCTATGCTGCTTTTTGAGGTGTAGTAATGGATTTTGGAGCACTACACCTTACTTCACGTTCGAACCTATAACACAGCGACAGCAACGGTGCAGAGTTACGAGCTGTACATTACCACATCACCCACATAAATATGCAAGATTCCACATGTAAACTTTCATCGCTCTACAATATGTGGAAGTGGGTCAGGGTAAAATTTTCACGTGCACCCCTCGTTAGCCGGCAAATTTCAAAGAAATCATACATGTGCAAATTACTCAGAAACTATTGATTTGCGATCTCCGGTTCAAATAGGTGAAAATGAAGGCCACACTTCGGAAGTACTTGTAGAATATCTCCTTGGAAGGAATGCACCGAATTACCAGTCACCCTATATATATATATATATATATATATATATATATATATATATATATATATATATATATATATATATATATATATATATAAACGGTACTGAAACGTAAGAAAGGTTGTCAAATGGATGCCAACTAAATGTTACTCAACACATATTGTAAATTTACAAGGAATCATTCCTGTACATCATGTGTTTAAAATGTTGAAAATTATGTCGCACACATTCTTCATAGCGGTCCTGTAGATCGATGAACATGTTTGTGAACACGGTTTGCTGGAATGACAAAGCAAATAACCGAATCTTTTCTCTTAACTCCGGTATAGTGGTAGGAAGTTATCTGTTCGGAAAATTGGTTCCTTCAGCATACCCCGTATGTAGGCATCTGGAGTCATGAGGTAAGGGGAGTGGGAAGGATATGGAAAATCCGTTCCTCACGAAATCAAGCGATGTCCAAACTCTTGTGAGCGGAAGGGTAAGTGACTCACTTGCAATGTGGGCAATAGCTCCGTCTTCCTGCATCCATTGTTGTTATAACGACAGATTTTTCGTGCGGTAAAAGCCGCACAACTCATGAAAGACAGGGTCAATAATCAACTGTCGATTGATGTGGCGATCAAAGTACACATGGCTTTCATCACTTAACCATATGTTAGTGATGAAATCTTGATCTTCATATGTCATAGCTAACACTCCACAGCAATACAGTAGACGTCCACGCTAATCTCCTGCAGTGAGACGCTTCCCCACATTGTATGAGCGAAAATATTGATCGACAATAAATACCTCCTCCTCTGGTGAACATTATCTTCGCACCAACTGCACACTACGCTAGTCCACACACAACTCAGCACACATGTGGCACTCACAGCTCATACCACATAGCATCTGAGCGCCACCCGTACGCGATTTTCAGTACTGTTTGTTTTGCCGCATACTGTATATATATATATATATATATATATATATATATATATATATATATATATATATATATATATATATATATATATATATACGGTTACTGGTAATTCGATGTATTCCTTCCAAGGAGATAATCTACAAGTAAATCGGAACATTTTCACCTATATGAACCGAGGATCCAGGTGAACGGTATATATATACAGGATGAACCGTATCTACGCAAACAAACTTAGACTGGTGATAGTACATCTAAAAACAAGCAAAAAAGTCATAATGAACATGGGGGAACACGGGATAAACAACGTGTAACACTTATTTCCTTTACAGCATGTCCGGGAATCCCTCTGTTCCTTTGGGAAATCCCGTGCGCACGCATAGCTGCGTTTTCAAACATGTATTTGTCAATAGAGTAAGAATGACTTTCTAAGTAACGTTTTTAACCGCACTCTCTACGATATATTGTTTTTAAGCTGTTGGCCTCTGAAGTTCATGTTCCCACACTTTCGACACTCTGTCACTTCTAAGCGGGACGGAATTTCCCCCATGTTCACTAGGACTTTCTTGCTTCTTTTTAATGTACTATCATCCGTCCAAGTTTGTCCACGTAGTTACCGTACCCTGTATATATACGACATGAAAAACGACGTATGTGTGAAACAAGAATTTTAGGAATGGTCCCAAAAAATGCGTTAAAAGATTGCGATCTTGACCAACAATTAGTTTTTGGATCAGGGGCCACAAAAGTTTGGAACTAAATCGAGTTGTATATTTTTAACGGAATAAGCACATCATACTGAGTGAAATGATAATTTAGGTTTGGCCACAGTACATGTAATTCTCTAGATAGAAGAGGTACAAGAAAATGTTTAATTGAATGAAATATATTGGATTTTTTGGATCAGTGACCACAACATTTTTAAACGGCTCCTAAATCATTCATATTTTCTACGGAATAAGCACATTATACTGGGTAAATTGTTAGTTTGGGTTTGGCTACGCTATATGTAGTTCTCAAGATACAAGACCTACAAAAATTTTTTTGCCTGAAACATATTGGATATTTTGATCCAAAAATATGGCATTCAGGGACTTGAGTGAAGGCTCCTGACCTTTATGCAAAGCGATGAAAGATGTGAATCAAACATTAATTTTTGACATTTTTCCTCTGTAAAAATTAAAATAAAAAATAAAAAAGAAACAAAATGTTTTTCATTAAAACGAAACAAACAAAATAAAAAACAGTAATGAAATAGTTAATTTCTGGTGATAGAGGCTCTCATAATTGCAGACACAGGACACTGGCCTATCTGCGCCTCTCTACTTGGTTGAATGGTTGGATTGGAATTTAGTGTTCATTTCAGCACCGAAGCTATATGAGACGTGGACGTACAACTTAACGTAGAATCCGAACAACTTGAGCTCCCATCGGGAATCGAATCCGGGTATCTCGTATCGAAGTTGCATGCTCTAACTATGTAGTCGCGAGTGAGCTTCCACTGTCTAATTAAGAACCCACTATTGAGTATAAAGTAACATCAGCTCAGTTGACTTGTGCGGGGGCTCAGTGGTAGAGCGTTCATCTCCGGTGCATGGGGTCCCTGGTTCGATCCCAACTCGAGCCGTGTGGACTTTGTGGTGGACAAACACCGTGCTCGTGGGTTTTCTCGGGGTTCTCCCGTTTCCTCCCACTTTCTTCATTTCACCATTTCATTCATTTCTCATCCTCGCCGTCTCCTTTAGCCTAACCGGCATAATTGTGGGACGTAAAACTCCAAGATTTCATTTCATTTCATTTTCAATTAGCTTGTCCCCGTATACACATTAATTTATTCAAGAGTAATTACTTTTGTATGTCCTTGGAACGTATAGTTGCAGAACAAACTCTGTTGTCTCCTAAGCTGGTGTTAATTGAAAATTTAATATGTAATGTGAACATGACTGATAACGTAGCATGTATACACTAATCCAACTGCAAAGCGTATGATAAACTATAACATGTTTCCTGTCAATCCATTGGGAAACTTCCAAACAGCAACCATGATTTTAGATCAAGTATTCAAAACCTTTATTTCAGTTGGAAATAAGTCAGAAAATAAGATAAAACCGGTCATTTACCTCTAATTTACATTTAATACGCAACATATAATTTGATTTGTTTTTCAAAAGTAAAAGAAAAAATTGCATCATGATCTCAGAATTAAAAGGTTTTGAATTACAACGGAATTCATTACAGAACATTAAGAAAAATCAACATCAAAAAAATGGATTCATGTATATATATATAGTTCAATGACATTAAACGATAGTTCAAGTGAATCACATGTTTACGATATGTAAAGTGACAAGTGTAAGTACGTACTACATATAAACAGTACATATGTAGGCGTTATATAAAAGAGTTGTCAAAATGTCATGTCTCTTGTTTAACATCACGGTTTTGACATTTGTGCCTGTTTCGTTGTTTCTCTACTGCTTTGCAACTGAAAGCTCAGATGAGAAAAATAGAGCGAATAACTCCAAAGGTTATGTTATGCTTTGACAAGATTATCATGGATCTGGCATTTTTTTTTAATGAGAACTGCAGGTTGTGTATTTGTCATCAAAGGGCAACAAACACAAACTCTCATTACGTATTGTGTCTCATATACATTTGTAATACACAACCAACTCATCATATATGAAATAACAAAAACCAAAAACTTAATTCTTATAATGTGTTTTCAACCAATACTATTATACATCACAGGAAACCAACTTTTTAACTTTACTACATTTTCTCTAAATGGCAAATACTAGTTTAATTCAAATGGTTCCCCCGTAGCGTAGTCCTTTACGTTCTCACTTTTGGTGCAAGCGGTCCTGGTTTTGATTCCTTGTGGTGACACTCGGTCGAAAAATTGTAGAAGCTTTTTCAGACCAGCCATCCTGACTAAGGTTTTCCAGGCAAATGCCGGAACAGTACCTAACATACAGGTCCCAGCTTGCCTCTTTCCTTCCCTTTCCTCGGTTAGTGTGATCGCCGAAGGACATCATCCCTCATACGTGATGGGCTATCATGGCCATAGACATGGACCCCGTTTTGCTTAATTGCTAACACGCTTGCCTTTGGTGCGCGTGATCAGGGTTCGATTCTCGGTTGGAGTACAGTTGGGCGAGAAAAGTGGTTCGGATTCCACTATAATCAATAGACCCAAATCTCCTTTAGCCGTCCTAGCACAACTGTGGGACGTTAAACAAACAAACCTAGTAAAATCATACAGGACCATAGATGCCGAAAGTTCAGAAATCTAATTCCTAATCCTAATCCTAACTAATTTTCCTCAATACATTGACTTCCTCGTAGATTTAGTGGCTAGCACGCGCACGCCTTTCATGCACGGGTTCCTGGATTAAATTTCCAGTGGGAGACCTTCGAAATTTGAACCCATTACACGATGGTTCATATTCCATCTTAAACTGTAGGTTCACGTCTCAGGTAACCTCAGTGATACACAGATATGATAATCTCCTGGCAACCAATCAAGATAATTATTGCCGTGAATACTAAAATAAAAGACACGGACCACCGCACTAAACTATCTTACTCCTATTTCTTAAATTACAATCAGGTCATGCTGCTGTTATTGATTAAACATTTTTTTTTTACGAAATTATCTGAGCACTTTTCGGAAAACTGGGAAAAACACCACACAAGTGTTAAACTACTCGTTGTGGGTTTTTCATAAGAAATTAGATACGGTATACCACGTTGTATTTTTTTTTTTTTTTTAATGAAGTATGAACAAGATTGTCTGAACAATGAAAAAATCATCTTAAATAACCTCATCCCCAAGAATAAACTACTCCTTGTAGATATCTTCAGCAGAAACGGCTTACACCACATTATAGGGCTATTAATGGAATATTTATGTATGTAATATCAACAAAATCGCCTGAACATTTTAATAGAAAACTTTCAAAAAAAAAAAAACTCATTTTCCAAGGTAAACTATCCCTTGTGGGTTTTTCGAGCGAAATAGTTTATACGTCATATCGTAAGGTTCTTAATGGAACATTTATTTTTGAAATGCCAACAAATTTGCCTTAATCGTTTTTGAGAAACTCATTCAGAAACAACTTCGTCCTAGTAAAAAATCGTCCCCAAGAGTAAACTACCCCTTCTGAATTTTTCATAGGAAGGCAGTTTATAACACAATATAATTTAATTTTGTTAATGGTATACTACGTAATATCTGAAATATTAACAAATCGTTAGAGTTGTTTTCAAGGAAATCGTAAAGTTTGATTTTCATATCTACATCAAACTATCATCACTTTTGGGAATAGGGAGAAGGGGGGAAAAGCATTTCAGTTACAAAAATTTAAATTTAAAATTTTGATTGGATACGTTGAACGGTATGGTCTCTAGACAAGTCTACACAGGACCGTGATTAAGATGATTTGACAGATTTCTTCCAGATGGACCCTGTGTCAAAGGAGTCCCCATGTGCTAGAGTGTAATAGGTATACTTGACTAATTAAAAAGTCAAACAACATATTGCAAGTTGATTGAGTACTTAAATCAGAGGAAAACTTTTTTCAATTGGGTCCCACACCCCCTAAAATAGCTCTTGATACATTACATGCATATGGGAACTAATGAACAAAAACTACTGCTGAAACACTACCGCTAGTTTGAAAAATACGTTCGGGATGCAAAGAATGATGCTTAGAAAATCTAGGAGATGGTCGAGAAGATGAATATATATTAAAACAGGATATTATACAGAAAATAACTGAAATTTTCTTCACCATTGGTAAAGAACATTACCCACTGGCATGACTATGTTGGATGATTATTATTATTATTATTATTATTATTATTATTATTATTATTATTATTATTATTATTTTAACTTTTAATTAGTTATAGTCCAGAAGAAACAAACTAAGATAAATTTCAAAGGCTTGACCAAAACCATTACAGTAGTTGGACAGTGGGAAGAGATTTATTATTTTTATAACTTTTATATTTGTTTGTCCTTACCTATGTTTACAATGACGTACTCAGAACACACTTCTGGACCCAGTGACACTTGGTTCTCAATTTACAGAGATCACTAGGCGAACATGACATACTTTGCCTTTGATTAAATACGGTTTTGAAACTATTGAGGACATCTAACGAAGTAATTGGTTGTGCCTTTTATAACTTTTCATGAAACAAAAAAACAAACATGCCGTTATCTACTGACAAAATTACATTTGCTTTTCAAAAAGGACTTGCTGGATAGTATTTCTTCAGATGCAAATTTGCAAAAAAGAAAAAAAAAAGTGTTGTCCAAGTAATGTTATCATTATAATACTATTCTTCTATCATTACGGTTACCATCCATCCCTATTTTGTCTTGATTTCGGAAAATTTCACGCGACCCTATGTAGTTCTGTTGGGACTTTAAAAAGTCCTTCTTTCATGTTTTCTTAATGAAATTGGTGACTATTATTATTAATGAAATTATTATTATTATTATTATTATTATTATTATTATTATTATTATTATTATTATTATTATTATTATTTAGTTACCACATTATTATAAGAGCGTTCAAAACCAGATGAAACCTCACAACAATGGCAAACAGGCATTATTTAAGTACGCAGCATATACCAATACGCAACATACATAGCTACACGCTATACTGGTTTGCATGTTGTGTTACACCCAAGTGACATAGTTGGGTAAAACTTGTACCATGCATGTTACACTATGACACAGGAAATAACATTAAGAAATAGGTGATTAAAAAAAAAAAATTACACTTTTATACAGAAGCAATAATTTACACTGAAAACATGCATTGGTAATGAGTTGATGTGGTATGGAGTCTATTTCTGGACTAACGCTGTTGACAACTGCTGTTGGTACATCTGGTGGTGCTAAAAGAATCGGGGGAATAGGCAGTTCTGTTCAATATCCTCTTTTTCCAAGAGCGTCGCCACCTGCACTGTTTGATGCGGTTGCTCATTATCATCCAAAAAGATGATATTCAGACCGAGTGTACCTCTGGAAAGACGCATATGGAAAAGGAGGACAGTGTCACAATAACGAGATCTATGAGTCTACTGCGTTCAAAAACTTGGAGGTAGGTATACCCACAACATTATATCCCTCCACACAAGAACACCAGGCCTTCAAAATGATCAATGTTGACAATGGTCCTCGGTTCACTGCGTGTTCCTACCTCTCGCCAGATGAGTGTACATCCAGAACCACTATTCACACTGAATCTGCTCTCAGCGGAGAAGAGAACGTGTCCCCACTCCAGTAGTCCTCGGTCCAGTCCTGATGTTCTTGACATCACCACACAAATGGTGCCACCTATGTAAGGGTGTCGACGAAATACAGCGTAATGGACGTCAAGCAAAGAGGCCATTCTTTGCAGTCGACGTGCCACTGTCGAAAGAGAGATCAGACGCCTTGCCATCCCCTTAAATGCATTTGCAATTGCATTCGATGTTTGACTTCGATTTCTTCCAGGGATCCCATCAGGGGGGCAAGGTGGGGCACTTGCCCCTCTCTACAGGAAATTGTACTTCGGAAGATCAAAAACCCAATAGCTTTTTTAAAAAAATATTTACCGCAAAATTTGAGATTACATTTGAAATGTCGTTTATACTTGCCCCCTCCTCGAAACTACAACATGGGCGACATTGATTCCTTCTTGTCTGTTGCATAATGTAGTGGTCATCTACTGCTGTCATTGACAGTGGTCGACCCCAACGTTTTTTCGTTTAGTATTGCCTAAGATTCTGAACGCTCATGCAAGTGAAACAATGAATGCTCTGGCGAATACTCATCATACTTCGTGTTTTTTTCAGCTTCCCGATTATTCTTCCCCATGCGAAGTCATCCAAAGTCGTCTCTGAGTCATGTTTTCGTGAATAACACCACCACAATGTATCTTAACAGCTCTTTGACACACATTGTCTCGTCCTCTTTATTCAATGCTTCGTCTGGGAAACAAATGCATTCGGCGTCCGGTCACCCTGATATCAAATCATGCAACATTGTGCTACCCGTACACGAGTGGGAAACCTCTAGCAACATTGCTGTTAGGCGTTCCTTCATTTTCATTGACTTCAAAATATTTTATGTTACTTCATCTGCCACGTTCTTAAGTTTTACACATCAATGTATTTAAATTGCCCATGTATAAGTCCTATATCATTTAAATTATCTCAGTTTACTTTTATCAATTATACGCGTATTAATATGAATTACTCTTTAGGTCTATTACATTGTTACAGAAAAAAGATCACTGCTACAATTCTAATCCCTCTTTTTTTTTTATTAGCTACCTGCATATTGGAAAGTGTCAATCTTGTGCTTAATACATATCATGTTTCTCTGATGCAGAACTTATTTAAACGCAGTCACGTGAATCATGTTCAGTAGTGCATGAAAAGCTAAAGGAGACGGATAAAATTAATGAAATTGAATGATTGTGAAATTAAATTATTGTGCTCACATACTGAAAATCGAAACCAAGACAACATGCACAGAAGAATTTTCATTCAAGAATCAAAATCAAATTTTCAATCCCTTGTAACTTTGTTCCTATTAATTCGAAACTCGTCCTACCAAGACTATAGTATTAGATACTAAAGTACTTTGCATGTACATCCTCCCGTCTGTCTCATTTGTATAATTACTGCTGTTGACGGTACCAAAATTTGAATGTTTGTGATACTGTAGCGTCCTTCGTTTCCAACACTGAATAATAAGTGTGACATTATATGTTTCCGTTTAAAAAGTGGGTTTAAAATAAGTAATAACCTGAGATCCTGCCATTTGAAAAATACATCTTTATGTTGAGATACCAACACTGTTAACCTCGTGGTGGTATCCCAGGTATGCCAAACAAAGTTCCCCTACCGTATTTCCATGATACAAAATTTCAGTCTTCTTTGTCCTGTGTTTAAAAGTTATAAGAGCATACCAAGATAAATGTAGCAGCCAGCATATATATATATATATATATATATATATATATATATATATATATATATATATATATATATATATATAGGGTGTTAATGAACTATACCGTCAAACTGTAAGAGGAGATTCCTCACATCAAAATAAGTCGAGAAGTTCCTATGGACCTGTGGGGAAAAGTGCATAGTTTCAGAGCAAAGGCTGTCCAAAATAGCGAAAAAGTCAAATTTTCAGAGATCCTATTTCGAATTCGAGAAATCGTGGAGTGGTGGTCCTTATCAGCGTAAAGGAAGTTACGCATACACAATCCAAAAATGGATATTTCATTAGTGTTCAATGGGTGTGCACAATATTCCCTCAGGGTGAAATTCCCAGGCACACGATCAATCGAATTTTGAGATATGCTCTGACTTTATGATCTGTTCAAAGTAGGCAAACGATAAGCCTTGATAGCAGTGAACATAGAATCTTTGGAGGTGATGTCGGAAGTGTTAAGCAGTGTCAACAGCACGGTATTTCGTACTCGGGAAAAAGTATGCTGCGATGTTTTCTTTCACGTTTTATAAGTGAAGAAAATGTGAAATATACCGTGACGAAATACATCCCATCACACGTTATTTCGAACACAAAACTCACGGATCTGCCGGATTCTAACACTTCAAACTTCCCTCCTTAGTACTGGATGTTGATTGTTGTCAAGGCTTACCTCCTACCTACTTTGGACCCTTCTTGAAATCAGGGAATATCTAAAAACTCTATTGAGAGCATATTTGAGAATTATACCCTGTACAGAATACCCTCTACATTTATTGACAATTGATGAAATATGCATTTTTGGATTGTGTATGCGTGACTTCCTTTACGCTAAGGACCACCATCCACAGTTTCTGGAATTCGAAATAGAGCCTGTTGAAATTTAGCTTTTTCGTGATTTTAGACAATCCTAACCCTGGAACTATGCACTTTTCGCCATATGTTCATATGAACCTTTTTTTTTTTGATGTGAGGAATCACCTCCTATAGTTTGTCGATATAGTTGATTAACACCCTATATATATATAAAATCATATTTGCAAAGACAATAATTTTCTTCTTATATGCTTCTGAGATTGAAAATGTCAATATCAGATGGTAAGCTATTGTACGTTGATGCCAGCCTAAAGTCAAAGAACGATGTGCAATTGAAAGTCTAGGTGCAGCATATGTTACTGTTAATAGCAAATGACTACGTTTAACGTAAGAAGGTACACAAGAATTGAGAAGTATCAGCAAATCAGCCACTATTACGATGTGTATGTATAGTCTGAATATTAGGTTTATTAATGAGCTGAGTTCTGTTAAGAATAAGCATCAAAGGAACTTTGACAATAGGAAGAAAAAATTAAGAACACAATCAAAACAAGATAAATTTCAAGAACAACCCATGTTCCATAATAATATTTAATTTTAGGGTGACAAAAATTTTGAAGAAAACACAGATATTTGATATAGCCAATTTCAGTGAACCTTTACAAAATATCCAGCATTTTTATTATAGGGTATACTCTTTACAGTAGCAGAAATGTGCTCAGCGAAAGTAAGTTTCTCATCAAATAACACTCCGAGATCTTTATAAATATTAATTCTATTAATTTGATTGTTATTAATACAACACCTGTAGTGAATTTTATTTTTTAAAAAATAGAGTAGAACATTTTAGAGAGTTAGTATTAAATTCCAGGTCAGACCAGTCAGTGAGCTTAGAAAAAGTTTGTTGAAACCATATAGCATGATCACGTATGGAATTTTTTTTTCTTAAAATGCTTACAATCATCGGGGAAAAAAGAAGACCCGTATATGATAATAAAATGTAAGACGGGAGGTCATCCATATATAGGAGAAACAACAGGAGTCCTAGACACCAGAAAGAACTGGAACAAATTTGGGCTATGAATCTGGGTAAACAACACATTGCTTGCAATCAGTAAAATAGTCTCTTAACAGAGACAGAAATTGACCATGAACATTAAAACTATTGGGTAGCTTATGAAGAAGCAGATGGATGTCAACTTTATCGAAGGCTTTTAAGAAATCTAAATATGTTACAGGCAGTTGAGAAATATCGGAAACACAATTAAGCCTGAGTAAGGAATTCTGACATGAGTATGAGTAAGATTTCTACTGCAGGAAGCCATGCTGTATTGAGTTCAAATAAGGAGCTGTAAAACTGAAAGTCTATCCTTTATGACTTTCTCGCAGGGAATTAAAAATTAAGAAAAGAAATGGGTCTATTGGAGCATACATAGTTTTAATACTGCAGTAGATTTATACATTAGAATAATGTTAACCTGTTCTCAAAGTTGAGGGAAAACTCTTTTTCACAAAGCATCTATTAAACAAAAGAGCCAAAGGATAAGCAACTGATGCAGCAGTATTACGTAGGAATATAGTATCGACATTGTCAGGTCTAAGGGCTCGATGGTCGGGTAGAGTTTATTCCAGCAGGTATAGTAGAAATCGAGGATATCTAATACGAATATACACCTTCAAAACAAGGAAGAGGATTAGGCACCGAGCACGTTGAGAAGTTTCTACAAAACTTTATACGATTTGATTTTCAATTTAGTGTCCCTTTCATCAGCAAGGCTATGTGAGATGTGGATCCATAGCTTAACGTGGGTGGAAATTCATGTACGGAGTTTATCTAACATCATTTAACAAGGGGACAACATAATTCAGATTACTGTTACCAAGTGTATTAAACATGCCATGTTGATATAAGCCGAGGCCATGAATAAATGTTTCTAAAACCCAATTATCATTACCACACTTTCCAATCCAAGAATAAATTAAAATCACCCGTCAAAACCACATCATCTAAGGAAAGAGCTGCTAATACCGATTCTCTGCGTGATTCCAAAATATTTATAGGAAAGTTTGTATGTGGGTTACCATATACTGTAGTTAAACCTAAGGAATACTTTCCTACCTTTTACAACAATCTTTCCACCTTAAATAATTTTACAATTTCTTATTAAATCATGGTGTACTTTTCTGATCCATTTATTATTCACATAAATCATAACACTACCAACCCAAGAAATTACGCGATCTTTTCTATACATATCAAAATGAGACGAAAATGTAAGTCTTTCATCTTGTACAAAGTATTCAGTCATGTTTCAGCAAACACAAAACAGTCATACTGAATTATTGCAGGTTCGTGTGTAACACCGTCCATTAATTTATTTTTGATAATATAAAGAACCAGAATTAAATTGAACCAATTGGAAGGATCAGAATTAAATTGGAAGGGCCAGAATTAAACTGAAAGATGTTTAAAAATGAACACAATTAAAAGCCCACAAAGGATAAAAATAAAAAAAAAACACATCTATATCACTACGTTTCTACAGCTAATCTGCTTGTTTTTAATAATGCTATTCTGCTTGTATATCTCAGCAGAAAACTGTGGAAATTAAAGGACTTTGAAGATTGGAACTGCTTTCCATTAGCAGGCAAGCAGTAACAGAAAGAAAGGGGGGATTGTGGAGGGATAGTCACACTGTGTACTTGCCCACATCGTTATTGCTTGCAATGATTAAAATTAACGAAAATAAATATGTATGAAACCAACTCGAATTAACAGTGCTTGATTAGAGAAGTACAAGTTGTTCACAACTAGAAAGTTACTATATTAGTAAGTAAGTCGCCAAATCGTCATTAAAAAATCATCAAAAAGTCATCAATCGCTTTTTGCCGTTATTGTGGAAGTCGAATCCCCTAGATTTAGCAACTTTTTCCCCGAATTGGCAGCACTGATTCTCATGTTTGAACTTTCTTTTTCGTTAAAGGTCAAAATTAATGAAGATAATTTCTATCATTTTTAACGGTTAATTCCTTTTTAAAAAGTTCTAATTTTAAAACTCGTTTAACATGCCTACATTCTAGAATTTCCCGCCTTAAAATCAACTTGCCCTCGCATCGAACACCATGAGCTTAGAAGAAGAATGAAAGATAACACAAAACAAGGATTTCTGGAAATAGGGTGTACCACTTCCAAGTGACTTGGTTTCGCACTGGATACTACTATCCACAAAGTTTCTTTTTGATACTTCAGACTTTTGAGTTCCTTATGCCACAGTTAGTTAATTACAGATTATGAAACTTAAAAATCCTTAGAAAATGTATAGCAGTGTTAATTAAGATCCGTCAGCAACAATAAGTTATAGGAACACTTTAACGATTACCAACAATCAAACAGTTGCTAAGAGTTAAATTTCTTATTTTATCATGATCGAGGATTTGTGCAGTGCAGTGTGTTTTCCCCAGTTATTTTTTTTTTTATCTAGTAATATGAGGATAAAATGTTACTAGCAATGAAGCAAGTGTTACGAAAATTAGAACAAATATTACTTAATGTGATGAGTGGACGGTAACTTGGCTGTAAGATTGCATAGGGGCAACAGAGGGAAGGGGAACAGCGCCCTGGAAGAAGACCCTCTGCAAAGCAAGCTTCGATGATTGTTTACCTTAATGGTATCTTTCTCAGGTTGCTTCCCCCTTGTAATTTGCAGGCCATGGGCGCTGAGGGCCTTTATACTATCAATTGGCATCTTCTCAAGCCCGGCAAATTCCCGAAAGATGCCGTATTCATGATTTCGTTTTGTTTGTCTTTTTCTAGTTAGCAGTAGGCCTATGAAATATTACTAAAAGTAGACGGATATAGTATACATGAAGCTGCATCAGTTCCCGAAGGAGCAGGACGCTCATACAATTAGGGATTATTCAGTGAGTATGTACGAACTTACAAAGGGGGTAACAAAGCGACTTTATTTACTTATCGACTGATACGAAAATTAAAAAGAACGTACCTGTACTTTATATCTGCATGTGTAGTGCCCTTGTACTTTATCTATGACTATGTGTGTGTGGGGGGGGGGGGGAATTTAACGCATATCGCATGTCTTGTGCACATGGATACTTTTTACTATTGCACTACGTAGAAAATTTATGGTATTTCATGTAGAAGTGGTAATAGAACACGGAAGAAACGCAGATCAGGGGGTTCTCATGTATACTATTACCCTAGAACGAGTAGTAAGGATACTCGTAGCAAGATCAGAGTAGGGTGGGGACACTTGGTGCTGTTTTTTTTCCTACTGCGCATGCGCAAACCCTGGACGCTGATTGGCTGGCGCAGGTCACGTGACCCCGCCCCCTTGGCCACGCCCCTTGACGCTGATTGGCTGGCCACGCCCCTTCACGCTGATTGGTCGGTGCAGGCCACGCCCCCGGCCACGCCCCTTGACGCTGATTGGTCGGCGCAGGCCACGCCCCCTGACGCTGATTGGCCACGCTCTTTTACGACCTCCGATTGGCCGGCAGCGGAGCCGCCCCGTTCACTCCGATTGGCTGGCGCGGGACCCTCCCTCTTTACACTGATTGGCTGGCGCGGGACCCCCGCCGATTGGCTGGCACCGGACCCTCCCTCTTTACGCTGATTGGTCGGCCACGCGCACGGTCTGCGCAGATCGCCCGCCATCGGATCACCCTTCCACGCACATGCCATATAAGATCCGTTCCCTTTTATGAGCACTTTACGAACACATAGCAGAGCAAATATAGCATTCTTCATCCACCTATTTAACATAGCACATATTACATAGAGACTCGTTCCCTTTTATGAACACTTTACAACCACATAGCAGAGCAGATATCACATTCTTCATCCTAGCGCATAGCAGAGTATGGCTTATTTTCTTTTACGGGGTAGCAACAACCCCAACCCTCCTCCTTTCTCATCCAGGGCTTGGGACCGGCAATGGCGGAGTTTAAAAAAATAATACCATCATACTCTCATAAATGAATAAAGCATAATATCATTAGCATCAATATTAGTGAGTGAGAATTTGTTTAAGAAATCGTGCAGTGAATAACCAGATGCACGACATGCTAGATATAGAAAACAGTAATGTCCACAAAATCGAGATAAATCACCTTGAATACGTCTATTATTCCATGTATAATACAGACAGTTTCGTTTTAAAAACCTTATATGATGTTGTATATAGGGAGGTATACCATAGCTATCGAAATACTCTCCCACACGCATATTAGATATATAAACAGCAACCCAATGTTCACCAGGCTTATCACTAGAATCAGTATTTATAATTATGGCGGCTGGAAATGTATGAATAAACAAAGGTAACTCATCGGCGGCATACACTCCAATAAAATGATCTTTAGGCAAATTTTGTTGTAATGCTTCATAAAGCTCAATTGTATTTAACATCTTTAATTAATATATACTTTTCTCTGGAAATCAATTTCTAATTCTGAAGAGAATTCAGCATAAATAATTGCTGTTACAGGAGATGGCAGTGCTTCTTTAAAATGAACCTCTACGCGTACACTTCCTTGCCGTTGTGTGCTAGTATGAAATCCGGCACTAGCACTAGAATCGGGAGTTAAATCAAACACCAGTAGAGTATAACCATTAGGATATTCGGCTAGTGAAATATTATTACCTTGATTAGAATAATAAATACCTGAACCTGTAAATAACGTGGAATATGCTTGTATATATAGCTTATTATCAAAATCAGGTTGTAGTGGTTTGGAAGGCACAGGCGTTCCATCAACATACAGTGTAAAAAATGACATATTAAAATGCTGAAAATTGAACGGATTTGTCTGATAAGTACCATTAAAAGCAGTATTAGTAACAAAACCAATAATAATACGTTTAGGCACTAGGCCTGAAAATAGATCTGGAAGTGTACTATCCATAATTCCTTGTGGCAGCGTTTCAGTCTTCACTTGCACTTTTGTTATAGGATATTTTACTCTAAATTTAGGATTTTGTAATACTTTATTATGCGCTATTTTAACTGCCGGTGATACATCAACCTTTTTCACAAGCAATGTTGCATCTGTAATTACAACTTTTCCATCAGCATCTGCGTCACCCATTAGACAGAATGTAGGTTTAGCTGGAATTAGTTTAATGCGTAGTTGTACACCATTCAGTAAAAATTTCTCCTGATTAAATATATCAGCATGAATATAACCCAATAATTCAAATGACTGACTTAAAGTAGTGAGAAGAAAACGTTGTTTAAATCCTACATTAGCATCGGCCACACTGTCCATATGTCCTGCAGTATCTTTAAACCACATCGATGTTTGAAGATGCGTTGATTTAGCTTCAGCATTATAATTTAGTAGTTTTTCAATATACGATCGATATGGATATGTGTGTGAAGAGTAGGAAATAAGTTGATTATTTAAATATAATTGCAATTCACTGAACATTGCATTGAGAAAATCATTTACAGGGCCGATTTTCTTATCGGCAGAAGTTAAATTAGAACCATCTGATTTAGTAATTTTACCTTTAATATAAAACATTGTGTGCGATAAGTCAATATAGTCATCCCCATGACCGGGGACAACAAATTCTATTGGTGCATTATCAGCTATCGAAGCCACAGGCTTAAATGGAACTATTTTATTACCTATAATACTGGTTTGAGTGGGTAAACCAGCAAATAAATCTAATTCTGATTTCATACACTCACACTGCATTTTCTCTCTTTTCTCTCTATTAATATTCACACATGGTAAAATTTATAATACCGTATTACGTTTGCGAAAATGTAATTTTACACATACACTGCCATGTTGGAAAGGAAGCGGATTACCTGTACTATCTCTTAAATCAATAATAATTTGATCAAATTGTTTACGTTGCACGGGAACATAGTGAGGATTGTCAAAAATATGTACATTATTAATACCATACTCTGTAATATTTGTATTTATAATACGTAACAATGGAGCTACTGTGTCACCCACCATTTGTGGTTCTACAATATCACTGTAAATATACATAAGTGTAGGTAGCGATTTCTGTAAATCAGGTGGATAACGAGCATGATGCACAAATGCAATATCTTCTTGTTGTATGTGATCAAAGCCTAGTATTCTGGCTAGTTCAGGAGATAGACGTACTTCTATACGCCTCTCTTGATCTTTTATTACTCTACTGACTTCAATTCGTTTTACTGATGCTTTAACTTTTAATTGTAAATTTAATATATCACTTTTATGATTAATTTGAGATAGAATATCATCAACATTATAATAGTGTCCTGGTAAGATTTTAGTTATGTTCCAACTTTCTGTATTCATGAGGCGGTAATAAATATTATTAGTATATTTGGAAACATTCTGAAATGAATTTGTATAATGTACTTCAACAACTGCCGTCTCCCACTCACCTTTCTCTAGCACCAATGGATGATATAATTTGGTAGTATAACATGACAAAGTATTTTGTGGAAAATACTCCATAGAACTGTTACTCGGTAGTGTAAGATAAAAGCTAGTCTGTTCCATATTAATCAAAAATATCACTCTTCCTTTTCTTTGTACCACCAGTCGTCTTTGCAAAATGAACTTTTCTCCGTTTTCTTCTTCCAGATCCTACCAACACTTGATTTATTTTATTTTGAGCTTTAGTTTTTAAATTATTTTTAGCTTCTTGCCAACGTGATGTTAAAGCTTCGTCAATAGGTCTATTATCACCTAATACATCTCCAGCTACATTAATTCCTGTACGTAACAATTCTTTACCAACAGTTTTTGCTCCTTGTTTAATTAACGGAAATACACTTCGAAATAAACCACCTAAAAAACTTCCAATACCATAACCTTCTTGATATGGTGCACCTCTATACACGTTATAACCACCTCCTGCTTGGTGAGTATAGTATTTAAAGTATGGATCATTCATTATTATTATTATTTTTTCCTATATACACAAATATAACAGTTGTTTATAATATTGTATTGTGGCTAAATGTTTTTTAAATGTGACACAGGAATCCATGAATTAAAGGAAGGGGGATATCCCCGCCAACGAACAAGTACACGTTTACCTTTAACTTCTAAAATTTCGTCTATTTCATAAACTTTAGGCAGAGGCACTCCTTGTAATTCCTCCTCGTAAAATGTACCATCAATTACTTCACCATTTAAGTCCTCCAACACATAAACCACTTTCTTTTCCTTATGTATCACCTGTTTTATTTTAAATATTTCTACAGTCCACTTTTGTTTGTACCCTTTTTCAAAATGCCGTTTTGCTTTAGTAATGCGCACAGTATCACCTTTTTTATATTTTGCAATGTTAGTATGTGGCACTGGTTTTATTAATTTATTCCAAACTTGTTGAAAAGTGTCCTGGTTCACACTGGCGGGTGGTAATTGATGAGCTCTATGCGGCCTAGAATTATATGCCTGAACAAGTTTCGATAGCACATCTATGTATCGGTAAGTCTTCTTGGCTGTAAAATATTTCCACATTCGTTCTTTAAGAGTTCGATTAAAACGTTCCACCACACTTGCTTTAATATCGGCGTTTTGTGTTGTGAAGAATTTAATATTTTGCTTTTTTAAGTATAACTGAAATGGTCTATTAACAAACTCTGTACCTTTATCTGTTTGTAGACGTAATGGTCTACGACGTGTAGATGCAAATATTTGCTTAAATGCTTTTATAATGTTTTCACCAGTTTTTATACGTACAGGCACAGCCCAGGCATAACGACTAAACAAATCAATCACTGTTAAAATATACCTATTACCATCATTATACTTCTGCAGACTGTGCATATCGTTTAAATCAGCTTGCCACTGATCGTCGATATTGAACACTAAATAGGGATTACGTGGAAACTTTTTACGTACTGGCTTATGCAGAGTATAAGCCGACTGTTCTTTTACCCACTGTTGCACTTTGTGTAAAGGAATAGATTTCTTCACAGCTCTCCATAATGACGTTGCAGTTGAAAACGAGGCAGGGTGTGAAGGGTTATAATAAATAGCGGCCAGCTTCTTCATATTTTATAATCACACCATCTGTTGACAACTTTACGTTTACGTGGTGGCTCCTCCTCCTCCTCCTCTTCTTCTTCCTGTTTTGGATCAGCAGCAGCAGCAGATGATGATGATGTCAGCTTACGAATATATTCTATACGTTGTGGGTTGCCTATATACTCTAAAGGTATATTGGATTTTGCTAACAGTACAGCAAAGGGTTCCCAACCTGTAAGGGGAATATTTTTCTTGCGATACCTGACAAAATCTGCTATTAGATCTACTATATTAGCTCCAGGAATTAATTTATTATAAATATTAACATTACCACTGTCATCCCAATGAATGTTGGAATTTTGTTTTAATCTACGTAATAAAGGTCTTGCTTTACGCAGACAATTTTCGGGAAGAGTAGATAGTATTTCATCGTCCTCATCCTCCTCCTCCTCCTTCTTAGTACCAACACTAGTTGATGTTGTTGCAGTAGGTTTTTGCACAATGTGTAAATATTTTTGTAACACCTCTTTATAGCGTATCCATTTTTCTTCAACACTCATATTTTTATTATTTAAAATATTTTTCATCTCATCATCTAAATTAGATATAGTTTGATATTGGTGCAATTTTTCTGGTGCAATTAAAACAAGCTTTTGTGCATGCTGCATAATTATTTAATTAAAGTAGATAGTATACCTCCAATAATAGGTGCAAGCAAAGCAGTAAGAAACCCACCTTTTTGTACAATTATTCGTTTTTTCTTTTGTTTTAATGATGGACCTTTTTTCGCTAAATACCTCAATTCCTTTCTATACCTTTTTAATCTATTTTTCTCTTTTTTATTTAACGGAACATTTCCTTGTAATACGTTATAGGAACATTCACAAATAGAGCGAATTAATTCGGGATCAGCATTTTGTAAAATTGCTTGGCGTACTTTGGGTTTTGCCTTTGCTAAAAGTTTTAGTAAATGTGCACTCTCTTTGCTAATCATTTTTTTCTTTTTGTAGCTATTATATTAAAATTGAGTATTAAAACATATCAGTTATTGAGATTATTTTTTTTACCGGTACATAAACATAATTGTAAGAATCTGAGGGGAAAATTTTTGTTCGAACACGATGTTCGTCGGGAGTGCCCTGTTTTAAATCAAAAACCAAATAACTATGGGGATCTTGTGTTGCGTCCTGATAGGCTTCCTGTACAAATTTTGTGTTACCAGGATATAATTGGCGTGCTAGATAATTAATTTGAGCCTGGTCTCTGGGGTTTTTAAAACATATTATATAATGGCAATTTAATGATATGTCTCGCATACCTTTAGCTTGATGAAACAAATTTTGTGTTATAAAAATAACACTTAAATCTCGGTGGTGGCTACCTTTAGTAAAAAAGTCAACAATTCGTGTATCACATTCTCGCATTAAATCGTCAATAATTACCAGATGGGGGCCAGCTTGTGCTGGAAAATCATCTATTTTGGGGAGCCCTTCTTTAAATGTACAACCTGAGGATAGAGTTTCATACAGAGGTTGCCACTCACCATAACACCATACTATATTTTTCCATTTTTCGGCATAATGTTTTAAAAACTCTTTTACAAAATATGATTTACCACACCCCGTGGGGCCAGCTATAATACAAGTAAATGGGTGTTGAAACTCCATATTCTGATACACCTCAAAATAATTATGAATATAATAACATATTATTATTACGATTCAGACGGTAGATTGGTAGCAGTAGTAGTAGTAGTAAATTCAGGCATGTTTACAACTTTACATAATTGAGAACTAGTAATTATGGTCCGCTGAATGCACGGCAAATGAAGCTGGAGTTTTCGCCATGTACAAACACTGAAATTTACCTGACCATTACTATCGTCATCTGACGATTGAATAAAACACTGACGAATACCGTTAAGAGTATCTGACAATGATATTTTATAATTTTCACTAATGAAAAATTGTGTAGGCAATGAAGAATCTGTAACAGCGTTAAAGTAGTTTTCAATATCTGAATAATATGATAGAAAAGTATACCACTCATCAAGTGAAAGACGAATACGATCATAGTAATTATGTAAAATGATAATAACAGAAAATTCTCCCTCACCATCGTATGCTAGACCTACACATACCTCGATTTCATCGAAATAATAATAATAACGATTTAAAATTTGATTATCCATTTTTTTACTCTCTACTTAATTAAAAACTATCGTTTCTACTAATACTGTATTTACCCTATTCGATTTCTTTTATAACCGTAGGGAAGTGTATCAAAATTTTCTATTCGTTTCCTTTTACTAGCAGTAACCTGATAGATTTTATGCGCCTCCGGCTTAGTAATCAATTTATAATCTTTAGTACGTACAATTTGTCGACCGAGAGGAACGCTAATAGAAGGCGAATTATTTAAAATCATATCTTTCATCTGTTCAAAGTTAACATATTTTAATGTTTTATTATTCAGTGTGATTCCCTTGATTTTACATACTGTCTTTGTTTTACCATTAAGAGTGTTAACAACAGAATAGCCGTAACATTTGGGACCACCAGCACAAAATTCTTCGATATATGCATCCGGACCATATTCTGCCAACTCATTCTTCCATTCCCCTAAATGCACTCCTATTTTTAACTGTGGCTCACCAGGCGATTGAGTGTAAATAATACTATCGGTATCATAATATAACACACGCTCGCCAAGTAAATCCAAATAACGAAATAACTCGAGGCGAGCGTGTGTCGTGGTGTATGCGGCGATTATCACGTTAATGTTTTTAGCAGGAGCAATAACGCTCTCATTAACACTCCAGTTGAGCACACGGAATTTGTCGCCGATTGGAATACACGAATTAACCTCAATATTCGGATTTGTTAATTTATCGAAATACTCCTCGGGAGTTTTAATGATAGCGATTTGCTCCATGTTTTCTCTTTGTGCGAACTTACCCCACAGGCTGTTTACTCCTAGCTTTGAAATTCGTTTCTTAGGTTTGTTGCGCATAATCTTTTCCCGGTCTAATCGGATACCCTCTTTCTCATAATACTCCTGTATGAACTGGTCTTTTTGTTGTTCGGTGACGCATCCTGCAGGCCAACCGTTACACTCAGTCTTGATCTTCATAAACAGGTTAATGTATTCCGTGAAAAGACCGCCCTCTTTCTTTTCAGCGTCATACATTACAACCTCATAGCTCCATACCTCGTGTTTTTCTAGCACTCTATATCCTTTCTCGACAGCTACCCGCACTTCGTCTACTACCCACACTCCAGTCAAAGCTCTTTCCCCCTCCGAATGCCGGCATTCTTCTTCCTCATTCAGAGTGTCCGCGCACGTTCGGCATAAGGGGAACAATAATTTTCCACCACTCCGATAGGGCAGCACCGGGTGATAGAGATTGGTCGGGGGTAAAACCGAACACTTTATTATTCCCTCAAACGCTGAAATATCGGGACACTCGTCATCGCCCACATAAACTTTCGGATGACCCACAGGATATTTTCCCACCTTACAACAGTAAGGATAGAGGGAGATTATATCTGTATACATGATACGTTCTCCCTCTTTTGTCTTTCTGTAGAGTTTCACGTTGTCGACTCTACCGCCATACAGGGCATCCCGCGGGTGAATTGGGGCCTTTTTAGTCATGATGTGGTTTTTTACAAATATACTCACCGGTGGGTGTTCTTTTAAAAACTCACGCCACCGGCATTCCCATATTTCATGAACTATATACCCCAGCTCTTTTAATCGGATAATTTTATTTACACTACTTTCATAACGCATATTAAAAGTAGTGTACGCGTCATTATATATGGGGTTGTCACGGCCTGTGGGGTAACACTCCCGGCACCCGTGAAATAGACACCCTTGGTACTCCCAAACGTGTTCTTCTCCGTTATAGTGTGCATATCCATCCACTTTATATCCTCCTCTCACCACAACCTCTCGCCCGTTACCAGAATGTTGGATTCGTGTTTTCAATCTGTCGGCCTCGTACACGAGCCACTGAACGGCGCCGACAGATTGATTATCACGCCACCGGTAGCCACTATGTGGGATAATACCAATGGTGTCTTGGCACAGGAACTTTTTTCGATACATTAAGTTGCACGCGCTGGCAATGCTTATAGTCTCCACGAACGGGTTGACGCCCGATATAGCCTCAAACTCGTTCATGAATTTTACGCAAGCATTGCGCAGCACGTCCACATCGTTCGTACAGTATTTTATAAGTTGTTCTTTTAAAACGAAACCCGTCTCCCCAAGTGTTTCCTTTTCCTCATTGTACCAACGCAAAAACTTCTCTTTCTGTTTCTTTTTCAAACCCTCCACATCGTAATACTCGATAGCCGGTAAAGCACCCCTATACTCCTGATTAGCTTTTGCATTGAACAAATGAGGGAAATGACCCTTCGAGACGGGCAGATCGAACGCGTCGCCTAATTTGGCCAAAGGCATCGGCAAGAAATTTAGACTATCGATAAATTTTAAGTATAAATACTCCATCGATAAAATTTTGCACCCCCGCATAATAATTCGCGGCGTCCACTCTTTATGAAGCATCATTGCACGTAAAATAAAATGGGCGTCGTAGCCCTTTGCGTTATGGGCCACGACGACTATTTTATTTATTTCAGAACGCCTTTGTGCTAAATAGTCTAAAAATTCACCGATGCATTTGTCCCCGTAAAATACATGTGTTCTATCGCCGCATACACCACACCGTTCAGTCTCACTGTTTTTACAACGGTAGCACACCTGTTGGCTGACTAACAAGTTGGGCTCATGCTCAAAAATACCTCCGGCTATCTCTTTGTCTTGGCGGCACTCAATATCGTAAAACACTAATAGCCATTTCTGTGGGGTACGCGTTCGGCATGGTTGTATATAACATAAATGGCCTGACGGCATCATATTATTACACCCCGTGCAGAATACCTCCCCACAGACATGTGGATTCCGCCCTTTTTTCACGACGTAGGCTTTACGACATTGAGGGCACACCTTCAGAATAGCGCACAATGAAGCCTTATGGTTTTTGAGGCACTGAGGCCCATAAAAACATCTATTGCATTCCCGGCAGTATACTACATGCTCCGTAATTGTGCATGGTGGTCTGTTCCGGCATTTATTGCATAAAGCTTTACACTTCCCTACGTGCCTGTCTTTGGTTTGAAATTTTTTGTGACATTCTTCGCAGAAGTATCCGCATGAAAAGGCTGCTGTTAGGCTAGTGATCACGTTATAATGGTTGTTAATATATAACAAATTAATCTGTTTGCCATGACCGTGACCCTCAAAAAATATTTTTTCTCCCGATAACCCATCATACACGGTGATTTTATAGTCCGCTAAATATGCCTGAAATTTTTTTAATTCCGGTATCCCCCCACCATTCTCTAGGCTAACACCAGCCTTTTCACTTAGTTCGGATACCTTTTGAAACATATGTTTTGCGTATTGATGGCAATATCTATATCTTTCTTTTGTATCATTTTTATGTCAATAAGCCCTATAGCTACCACCAGAGCTTGACCCAAACAATAGTATTCAGGGTTTTTAATGACTATAATACCTCTGTTATGTTTTATGTACTCGTTTATGTCAGAAAAATTCTGTTTCACCCGTCCCATACCAATAGGTAATTCGACGTGGTGAAAATAGAGAATAAAGCGATCTTAATATAAGAATGAAGTATTGGATTGAATTACTTTTTCTAACGCACCCCACACATTTTCAGCAGTCATATTATTAGCAGTTCGAAACGACAAATAGAATGGTTTATCTGGGTGATTTTGGTTTATAAAAGTCAACCCTACACGATGATGAGGGAGCACACCTCTCATTACATACCGTACCAAATCATTAATACCATTTTCTACCCATTCAAGGGGGTTTTCTCCCTCGGGGGGAGGAGTTAATTCAATTGTCAGTAAATTCCCATTATCTTTAAACTGTCTATAATATTGCTGAGATTCAGATATTATATTAAATCGCTCCATTTTTTTGCTGTTTATCTAACTTTTAGAATATTGTAAAATCGTTAATGCTTGCTGTTTTATCTTAATTGTAGTCTTCCAACTATAGAACACCAATTAGTGTTTTTTCTAATAACCTATTATTCTTAACGTTCAACAATTATTCACTGTAACACTATATTTTTTGCAAAATTCGTCTCGAAAAAATCAGGTGTTTGCAAGAAAAAAGTAATTGGGACTGTTCCAACTATAGAACACCAATTAGTGTTTTTTCTAATAGCCTATTATTCTTAACGTTCAACAATTATTCACTGTAAAGCAATATATTTTTTTTGCAAAATTCTTCTCGGAAAAATCAGGTATTTGCAAGAAAAAAGTAATTGGGACTGTTCCAACTATAAAACGCCAATTAATGTTTTTCCCAATAACGTATTCTTTCTAAACCTGTAAATAGAAAAAAACGGAATTTTACTTTGCAGATCCACCACCGAAAATTTTGACAAAGTTAAAAAATGCTTATTTTTAAAAAAATCTATATTCGGCTTATTTTTGGACGCTGTGACGCGTGGTTTTCACGATCGTATTCAACTCAACGTATATTTCAAAAAATAATCTATATTGGGTGAGGTTATGAGGAACACTTAAAATCCACCACCGAAAATTTTGACAAAGTTAAAAAATGCTTATTTTAAAAAAAATCTATATTCGGCTTATTTTTGGACGCTGTGACGCGTGGTTTTCACGATCGTATTCAACTCGACGTATATTTCAAAAAATAATCTATCTTGGGTGAGGTTATGAGGAACACTTAAAATCCACCACCGAAAATTTTGACAAAGTTAAAAAATGCTTATTTTAAAAAAAATCTATATTCGGCTTATTTTTGGACGCTGTGACGCGTGGTTTTCACGATCGTATTCAACTCGACGTATATTTCAAAAAATAATCTATCTTGGGTGAGGTTATGAGGAACACTTAAAATCCACCACCGAAAATTTTGACAGTTAAAAAATGCTTATTTTAAAAAAAATCTATATTCGGCTTATTTTTGGACGCTGTGACACCGGGTTTTCACGATCGTATTCAACTCGACGTATATTTCAAAAAATAATCGGTCTTGGGTGAGGTTATGAGGAACACTTAAAATTCACCACCGAAAATTTTGACAGTTAAAAAATGCTTATTTTAAAAAAAATCTATATTTGGCTTATTTTTGGACGCTGTGACGCGTGGTTTTCACGATCGTATTCAACTCGACGTATATTTCAAAAAATAATCTATCTTGGGTGAGGTTATGAGGAACACTTAAAATTCACCACCGAAAATTTTGACAGTTAAAAAATGCTTATTTTAAAAAAAATCTATATTCGGCTTATTTTTGGACGCTGTGACACCGGGTTTTCACGATCGTATTCAACTCGACGTATATTTCAAAAAATAATCTATCTTGGGTGAGGTTATGAGGAACACTTAAAATCCACCACCGAAAATTTTGACAAAGTTAAAAAATGCTTATTTTTAAAAAAATCTATATTCGGCTTATTTTTGGACGCTGTGACGCGTGGTTTTCACGATCGTATTCAACTCGACGTATATTTCAAAAAATAATCGGTCTTGGGTGAGGTTATGAGGAACACTTAAAATTCACCACCGAAAATTTTGACAAAGTTAAAAAATACTTACCATTAATTCGCCAAAAATTCACTTCACTGTTCTCACACACTGCACACGATGTTATCTTTTTGAAATCCGACGAATAACTGACTGAGAACTGCTTCGAACCTCACCCCTTATATAGTGTTCTGCTTTCCTCTGATTGGCTAAAATAAAACTTTTTTTCATTGGAGCAAAATCTACAAGTCAAGTATCTCATTGGCTAAAATAAAACTATTTACTATTGGCTCCAAACAAAAACGACTAAGATATGTGCTAATATTTTCTACCTCCATTTTTGATGTCCGAAAATCATAAAATGACCCATATCTCGAAAACGGTCAAAAATATCAAAAAAATAATCGAAAAAATCCCCCCGTACCTCACCCCTTGTCGTTTTTAGACATGAAGAACCTATGGAACCATGTTTCAATCTTGTACGACAAGAGTGGGGGGCCACGGTGGCCCCGAAAAAAACTTCTCTTGAAAATAGAGCAGCCATAACACATTGAAGTGCTGTTTCTCGTCTTTCATGGTAAATATTTTCTAAGTCCATTTTGGGTAGCCAAAATTCATAAAATGGCCCATATCTCGAAAACGGTCAAAAATATCGAAAAAATAATCGAAAAAATCCCCCCGTACCTCACCCCTTGTCGTTTTTAGACATGAGGAACCCATGGAACCATGTTTCAATCTTGTACGACAAGTGTGGGGGGCCACGGTGGCCCCGAAAAAAACTTGGTGTCCAAAAATCATAAAATGGCCCATATCTCGAAAACGGTCAAAAATATCGAAAAAATAATCGAAAAAATCTCCCCTTTATGAATCCCCTTGCCGATTTTCCACATGAAGAACCCATGGAACCATGTTTCAAACTTGTACGACCAGGGTGGGCCAAGTTGCCAAAAAAAAATTCGGATCGTCATATCTCGAAAACGGTGAGAGATAGAAATAAAATTTTAACGGCATTCGATTTAGGATCATCAAATGTATAATCTACCCAAGTTTGGTAAACATCGCCCAACTTTCAACCGGTTTTTTCGAAAATCGAAATTTTTTGCCTCTAATCCGTCATATCTCGAAAGCGGTAAGAGATAGAACCACATTTTTGACCGGTCTTTCCAGAGGAGTACACATATAGAGAGTTTCAAAAACTCAGAAACCAAATGGGTCGAAATTTTGAAAAAAATTCGAATCGTTATATCGGGAAAACAGTGAGAGATAGAAATAAAATTTTAACGCCATTCGATTTAGGATCATCAAATGTATCATCTGCCTACGTTTGGTAAACATCAGCCAACTTTCAACTTTTTTTTTCGAAAATCGCAATTTTTGACACAGCTTAAAGAACAAGTTTTCAAGGAGTTCCACCGCTTTCTGTTCTCATGTTGAATGAATGGGTTGGAAAATAAGCCATACTCTTTTATTAATTCTGCTATGTTTAAATTGGAGTTGGAAAATATGCCATACTCTTTATTAGCTCTGCTATGTGGTTGTAAAGTGTTCATAAAAGGGAACGAGTCTTTGTGTAATATGTGCTATGTTATGTGTTCGTAAAGTGCTCATAAAAGGGGACGAGTCTTATGTGGCGCGTGGCATGTGTGCGGTGTGCGGCGCAGCAGAGCGTGCGCGTGGTCGACCAATCAGCGTAAAGAGGGAGGGTCCTGCGCCAGCCAATCGGTGCGTACGGGGCGGGGTCCGCTGCCAGCCAATCGGAAGGGAGTCCCGCGCCAGCCAATCGGTGGGGTCCGCTGCCAGCCAGTCGGCGCAGTAGATAGGAGGTCGTAAAAGAGCGTGACCGGGGGTGTGGCGGGCACCGACCAATCGGCGTGGCCAACCAATCAGCGTGAAGGGGGCGTGGCCGGGGGCGTGGCCTGCGCCGACCAATCAGCGTGAAGGGGGCGTGGCCAACCAATCAGCGTCAAGGGGCGTGGCCGGGGGCGTGGCCTGCACCGACCAATCAGCGTCAAGGGGCGTGGCCGGGGGCGTGGCCAGCCAATCAGCGTCAAGGGGCGTGGCCGGGTCACGTGACCTGCGCCAGCCAATCAGCGTCCAGGGTTTGCGCATGCGCAGTAGGAAAAAAAACAGCACCAAGTGTCCCCACCCTACTATCAGTGATATATAATTACAACATCCCTCATACTTGTTTAAAGCAATATATGAACATGCAGTGGCGTAGGGAAGGGGGCCCAGAGGGGACGTCCCCCTCCCCCCAAAGAGGTCCAACAATGTACTTTGGTACTGTGATGTTCGTAATTTTTTTTATATATTTTTGTTTGTAATTTTTCTATATTTACAGTACCTATAACAGCACTCCCCCCCCCAAACACACATCCTGGTTACGCTACTGTGAACATGGGTCCACAAGAAAAGTTTCTGACCTATATTCAGCCCAAAATATGTCGGATCATCACAAACAAGTATGTGGCTAAAGATTGAAATAGGGGTCGCGGTTGCTCAGTGTTAGAGTTCACTTCTAGTGCAATGGTTCCTTGGTTTGATCCCAGCTAGTGCCAAGTGAGCTTTGTTGTGGACAAACACCGTGTGCGTGTGTTTTCTCAGGGTTCTCCCGTTTCCTCCCACTTTCTTCATTCCACCATTTTATTCATTTCTCTACTTTAGCCTAGCCGGCATAACCGTGGGACATAAAACCTGAAGATTGTATCCATATTTTAAAGAACAAAATATCGGATCAAGTCGGGTAAAAAACCAATCCATGAAAGCGAATTGGAAAGTTCGTGGCCTGACCTACAGAATTAGAAAATATTTGGATAACTTATGTTTTATTTTTCTACGTAATCCCACTCGACCGAGATATATTTACGCCACCTTTCCGGTAACACTTCTATACCACTTTCAAAAAATGATTTCTCGAGCCCTGCAAAATCTCACAAGTAAACCTTACGTTTGGGTGAATCGAGTTGCTGAGTGAGACACATATGAGAAAGTAGTACTAAATGTGGTCAGTATTTCAGTGAAGTTGTAGGTGCGAAGGTCCAGGGGTTTAGGAGACACAGCTACCAGAACATCACATGGAAGTACAGAATAGTCTTCATACAGTTGGAGGTAAAACCTCTGTAAGACCTCTTGCAACGACAAAAGGTGAATAACAAATATATGGGTACATATTAGGACTAAGGGAAGTCATATAGTAAGGGTATACCTGACGGCAGCCATCTTGAAATCAGGCATTTTGAATTAAGGGGAAGTTTTCAAAATAGGAATAGGGTCATGTAATACATGATTTAAGGCGCCAATTTAATCAGAAGAACAATGGTGACGTAATTTTGATTTACGCGCAATTGCTAAAAAGTTACAGGGAAATTAAATCTTGTTGCAGCATATGTATTAGTCCTTTATCCCACCTTGTAAATTTTGTGTTAATGATAATAATTAAATAAAAAGCAGGTGGATAAATAATAGGTCTATGGTAAGAGTTGCCCTGATGGTGGCCATGTTCAAATCCGCCTTTTAAATCAGACAAAAGTTTTAAACAAAACGCATAACAGTGACGCCTTATTAATAGTAAATTTTACCATAAATCCAATGTTATAACCATTTTTGCTTTATCATTAACCAGCATTTGTTATCACATAAACAAGTTGCTAATTTAAGGAAAAATTACCAAAGTGGAATTGAGTCATAATTGAACTTGGGTCTTTCTTCCAGAAAAGTCCTCAATTAGTACAATCAATATGTAGTTCAGAAATGAGGGCATGACTTGCATAAATGCTCTCCTCACAGTGAGCACACCTGACAAAGGCAATCGAGTTACACTTGACACGTTTGTCGTTAACAATTCCGCCAAAGCAGTAGTCTTAAGGAGCGATCCAACGTCCAGGTTCTTCATTCAAATATCCAGCCTGATTGAAAGCGAACCGAATCATATTGCGAAAACGAGGAGCACTGAACTGGTAAATTGTAAACGACTGAAGTTGTATGAACCTATCACGATGCCATATGTTCACGTCACTTTCTGTTACTGCTGTATCAGCCAGAAGACTATTGCATTACTCTATTCCCATTTAATTTTGTGCTGGTTAATGATAAAGCAAAAATGGTTATACCGTTGGATTTATGGTAAAATTTGCTATTAATAAGGTGTCACTGTTATGCGTTTTGTTTAAAACTTTTGTCACTTTTGTCCGATTCAAAATGGCAGATTTGAACATGGCCGCCCTTAAGGCAACTCTTACCATAGACCTATTATTTATCCAGCTGCTTTTTATTTAATTATTATCATTAACACAAAATTTACAAGGTGGGGTAAAGGACTAATACATATGCTGCAACAAGATTTAATTTCCCTGTAACTTTTTAGCGATTGCGCGTAAATCAAAATTTACGTCACCATTGTTCTTCTGATTAAATTTGCGCCTTAAATCATGTATCACATGACCCTATTCCTATTTTAAAAACTTACCCTTAATTCAAAATGGCGGATTTCAAGATGGCAGCCGTCAGATATACCCTTACTATATGACTTCCCTTAGTCCTAATATGTACCCATATATTTGTTATTCACCTTTTGTCGTTACAAGAGGTCTTACAGAGGTTTTACCTCCAACTGTATGAAGACTATTCTGTACTTCCATGTGATGTTCTGGTAGCTGTATCTCCTAAACCCCTGGAGCTTCGCACCTACAGCTTCACTGAAATACTGACCACATTTAGTACTACTTTCTCATGTGTGTCTCAGTCAGCAACTCGATTCACCCAAACGTAAGGTTTACTTGTCAGTACAGTATAACTTTCACCTCTGAATTCGACGAAATTTCCTACCTCCCCCCCAAAAAAAACTTTTTCAGGTTTCTAACCAAGTGAAATTTCGAGGGGGCAGATCAGGTGAATAGGGCGGGTGCAGCAACAATTCGAACCCACAGGAATGCATTTCTGCCATGGATGCAAGAGATGTGTGAACGCTCGCATTGTTCTGGTGAAACAATACCCTTTTTCGCAGCATTCCTGGCCTTTCAATTCTGATTTCCTCATGCAAACGTTGCAAAAGGATGCAGTAGTGTTCAGAATTGACAGTCTTTCCCTTTTCCAAGAAATCAATCAGGTGAGTCGATTGCGTTTGAGTTCAACTGAAAACAACTTGGGTACCCATCTCGCGGACACCTTAAAAACCCCTAATTCGTTTACGATAATGGTCTGTCCTCTCTCAAAGGAAATATTCACAGTCTCAGTTATCTCTCGGATTTTGATTTGGCGGTCATTCAAAATCAAGTTACAAATTTTATTGACATTTTCTGTAGGGGTCGACGTTGAAGAGATGCCACTACGAGGGTTATCTTCAATGCTGTTTCTGCTACACTTAAATTCAGCTACCCACTTTTTCACCATGAAATGCAAGGGCGCGGAGTCTCTAATGTCTCTACCATGTCCATATGAATTTTCTGTGTTGTTAAGCCTTTTCTTGTTTATACAGGTACTTAATGACAGCTTGATGCTCGATTTTATCTATACCACAAATTTCCGTCACTTCCGCTGACTTAGTGCCTTATAAACTCCCCACCTGAAACAATAGAGAACTTAAATTTTACGCAGTGACTACCAGCGGATATATCTGGGCAGCTAATGTATACAAACATAAAATCCTTCCTAGTCTGGCCACGAACTTTCCAACCCACCCTCGTATTATTTTTGAACTGTATTTTCCATTAATGTACAGTCTTGTTCAAAAAATTTTTGGCCACCCACCTTCCTTTAGAAGTGCATATTCTGGCAACAGAGTGCAAGATATTCTTATATTTTGGCTCTAAATTTAGATTCCGATTGACCAAAGAAAATTCGCACTTATTTGATTTCATTTTTACTGTAAGAACACCTGGCTGTTCAAAGGGAAGTAAAGTGGGCCAGTTTTTTTTTTTAACAAGATTATGTACTATAGTCGTGAAGAGGAGACAGCATAAGGATTAGGGCATTAAAGGAACTGAAATTCGTGAAACTACAACGAAACAGTTACAAATAAAAAAACTGTTAAATCAGTAGAATCCAGAGTTCAAAGTAATCAACTCATGTTTTTATTCGATTTTAAGTAATACTACACTTTCAATTAAATTATTCATCTATAACCTAAAGGACATATATATGTATAGGACGTGAAATATTACATTACATTATTATTATTTGCATCTTTGAATTTGACACTCTTTGTTGTCAAGTTAAGATTTTATGTGTCATTCCAACGAATTTATTGCAGATAAAACTCGAAATTGACTTGTGCATCTATATTTGAGCGGCTCAGGAAAGATAATAGCAAGCGATGTTTATTAACTTTCGAGTATTTTTTTTTTTAATCAACATTTCCATGCAGTGCAATGCAATGACACATATCAAACAAGTTTCCCCTGTTATCTGTAGGTACATTTCCCGAAGTTCAACTACCAGCATACTGTTATCTGGTCGGATCCTAATCCTGATAACCTAATCACTAAATTTTGCCGAAAGTGGCACTTACAGTTAATTTAACAGAGTAGCTCATTTCTCTATAGCTACAAGGGTCTTTCAAGGTGGATCGGGACTTTTATTTCTTCAGAGGAAACAGATAGCACAAAAAGCACCAAACTATGTCAGCTTTTCAAAGTATTCTCCGTGCGCGTCGAGGCACCGTTGCTATCGTTGGGCCAGCTCCCTGATTCCTTTGGCGTAGAAAGAACTTGGTTGTTGTCGTAGCCACTGGAGGATATCCTTCCACAGTGTTTCATCTGTCGTGAATTTCTTCCCTCCCAGATAGTCTTTAAGGTGCAAACAAATGATAATCACTGGGGGCTAAATCTAGACTGTAGGGGGATGGGGCAAAACTTCTCAGCGCATTTCGACCAGAGTTGTTGTTGTTACATTGGCCGTGTAAGGGCGGGCATTATCATGGAGAAGAATGACATTTCCAGACAACATCCCAGGTCTTTTCTTGCGAATGGGCTTTCGTGCATTACCACTCAACAATTGTGGAGTAATACTGGGCATTAATTGTGCTCCCTTTGTCCAGAAAATCCACATGGATAACACCCTTCATGTCCCAGAAGACACTCCACTCCATGTCAGCAGCTCCCGTCCTTCGCGAAACTGTTCTCACCATTCGTACAATCTTGTCCGTGACATCGTTTGTTCACCATACTGTGCTTGCAATCTTCTGAAAATCTCAGCTGGTTTAACTTTCTCCTTCACAAAAAAAAAAAAAAAAAAAAAAAAAAATGATTGCACACCCCTGCTCCACGGCCACTGACACACTGCTTGTCGTCATGTTCGCTGCAACTGCTGAGAAAGCGCCAAATACGTCATACGTACCAAAGTACAGAAACTTATTCTAGCTATAGTCTTTATAAGCTTTTCTTTTTTTGGACAATAACCTTAAAACAAAAAACTTCCGTTTCACCTTTTGAAATTGTGGCACTCTTCCCAAACTATTGGAATTCAACATTGAAACCGAATATAGTTTAAGAGGGGGTAGCGTAGCTCAGTGATAAAGCGATTACCTCTGGTGCGTGAGGTTTGTTGTTCGATTCCCTACCAAGTAAGTTTGTTGTGAACAGCATCTTGCACGTGGTCTTTATCTAGGTACTACGGTTTCCTCCCATTTTTTCATTCCACCAATTCTACCATCATCATTCACTTGGCTTAATCTCATCGTCTTCCTTAGCCTAAAGTACATAATGGTGGGACAAACTGAAAGATAGTATACGTGGGTATCTATAACTTTAGGATGCAATCGAGGGATAATATCAGAGATGAAACAAGTTTATTGGATGATAAATTTAAATCGAAAACTATGCTATGCATTAATGTCGGAAATCTTATAAAATGCCATACGTCTGTCTATTGACAGGTATAGAGCAAAAACGGTAGAAGATATTAAGAAGTTGTATTTTGCAATCGATTTTACTTTCCAAGAATACGTTCCACTTTTTCCGTTAACCCTCTATTGAAATAGGAAGTGATAGAAATCAACTATACAGTATGGCGCTAAATTCGTTGTACAAAAGCAGAGGAGTGATTCCTGGGAGTAAAACAAACAAAAAAGTTCCAATAAACATAGGGCAAAAACCCCATCGTTTACGTGTTATAGGCTGCCGAAATCATGAAAAAATGAATTTTAAGGGTTCATACCTCCAAACCTATGGGACCTACCTTTTTCAGGTCAAGACTTCACTTAGGAACTAGTATGTGCCCTATCCAAAAATGCGTGTTTCAGAATCCTGAGATGCTTCCACAACAATTTTTATAGAGGGAGTTTCACTACGGGCCTATGATATGAAGTACTCTCCAACTACCTCCATAAAAATTGTTTTTTGTTTGTTTTACTCCCAGGAATCACTCCTCTGCTTTTGTACAACGAATTTAGCGCCATACTGTATATTCGCTTTCAACGTTGATTACTATAGAACAAAATCCGTAGGTAAAAGATTTTTCGGATTCGATTCAGTGTCACAAGAGAACATGCCATAAGCAGCCTTAAAACTTTGCCAAAACTAGAAATACTTCAAATTTACTAGTGATTCCAGGTTCAATATTGATTTGACTGAGCAAAACGGTAATAAATATCAGGATAGATGGGACGTCCAAAAAATAGGATCCATCTTCTCTATTAACTCTCTATTCAAACCGGAAGTGATAGAAATAATCCAACTTTTATCGCCATAGAAAAAAAGCGGCAACATGTGACGAAAAACTTTTTTAAAATCAATTCAGCGTCTTAAGAAAATATTCCATCTTCTTCTGTATCTCTCTACTACGGCCGGAAGTGGTAGAAATTTACTACTTAACAGGTTTCATTTCTCATTATCCCTCTATTGCACCCGGTACTTGTAAATATCTTTCACTATTGAATTTGCATAGTTTGGAAATTTAAGATAGTTTCACAACTGTAGAACGAAATACTTGTTAGACTTCCAAACTATGTTATGGGTAATTGTTGGAACTCTCACAAAACGGCTTTGTCCGTCTGTCTACAGATATCAAAGCAAAAATGATAAGAGATATCGAAGAAGATGTTTTCCACAATCGATTCAGCGTCCTACGAATATGTTATCCTCTCTGTTAACACTCTATTTCAGCATTTCCCAACCGGTGTGCAGTGTGCCGTGAATGGGCCGCTGGTGTGCCTCGAGGAATCGAAACAAAATCATTAATTTTATAGTAATCAAATTGCAAAACTTAGGGAAAAATGTATATTTGTATTTCACATTACTATGAACCTCTACTATGAATTTACAATTTTAAGTTTCATACCGGGTTACTGTTCTGTACATTTCTAATGTTGAGAAAAGTATTTGTTATCATTGTTATGACCATTATTGCTTCTTTATTGTTGCAGACTATTTCGTAGCTTGAAAATTTAAAAATCATTCAATCCTTTCGACAAATTACCTACATGCTATAAAAGTAAGAGATCTGTTTGTTCGTTCGTTATTTAGTGATCTTTCTTCTTAGTAAAAGGTTGGATACAGGTTTTAAAAGAAAGCATATTTTTAAAAACCTGAGTCCAATATTCCATTGCAATTGTTTTCTATTTTTAAATTAGAATAAAAAATAAGCATAATGATTACCACGGGAGAAAACCAGTGATAGAGCTTTCTTCTCTGTGAGAAGATCAATAATCACAGAAAAAATACCACTGTGTTTTATATTTACAAATAATAATATCTATAAGTGTGCCGCGAGAATCCAAGTAAAACCCGTAGTGTGCCGCAAGTTGAAAAAGGTTGGGAAACGCTACTCTATTCAAACTCCTGACGAAGCAACATCGGCCAACAGTAAATGTGGACAGAAGAGAAGCCTTAGTTACGGGGATTGCCGAGTATTAAAGAAGTTGTCACCAAGGAGCCTAAAGTGAATGTGGCAAAAATGATTGACTGTAAATAAGTCAGTCAATACTAGGGGCAAGCACATTATACTCTAAACATCCACGGTCCGGCGGAGTTTCCAAACCGTTGATTACCACCAACAAGGCTTTAGCGCGAATAAAATGGTCCCCAGAGTATACAAAGTGACTGTGGATAATTGCAAAAGCGTAATATGATCTGATGAATCCCCTTTCACCTTATTTCCAAAAATCAGCCATATTCATATATGTCGCTCACCAAAGAAGATTATGTTCCAAACAGTCCTCTCCGCCTACCTAGAAACATAGCGGCAGCTCTGTGATACTGTTGACCACAATTACCTAATATTCCGTGAGTCATATGATTACGCTCACAGAGTACATTACTGCCAGTGACACAATGTCCAAGATGATAATGCGACATTTCACACTGTCGAGCTGTTATGGGATGGTTGCACAAACATCAGGATGCATCCAGATCTCAGCATTATTGAGCATCTGTGATGATACTGCAGAGCCGATATCCTCCTCCATTTCCGCCAATGAAATAGTGTTTCACAGCACAGAGAACGTATAACAGCCTATTTCTCTGAAAACCATTAATAACTTATATATATATATATATACATATATATATATATATATATATATATATATATATATATATATATATATATATATATATATATATATATATATATATATATATATATATATATATCCATTTCATGATGGCGGTCCCACACCGTATTAATTGGACAAGTTGCATTTTCTTCAGTGTTCCCATTAAGTGACTAATGAGGTTTAATGAGGGCATCAGGAACGTGGCTACTACTACCAGTCACTAGCAAATGTACAATTGCAAACATATGTTTTATACTTACTTTCCGTATAAGTGTTCCGAATAAACGTTCTTTCCGTACGAACAAAAGAACCCTATATAGGCAGTCAGGATCTAATATAGTACAGATGGACGTATATATCATATAGCTAACGTATATAACATACGTATACGTACAGGGTGGTCCGGAAGTGGGCGTACCCCCCTTTAGTTTCAACAGTATAGTGTTAGTTATGGTAGAATGTCGGTACAGTTTCCTTGAAGTCTTAAGAGTCTTAAGAGTCGTAAACATCGGTATGAGCACCGTCCATGTCGTAACACTGCTCCACCAAGTTCTCGCAGATGTTTTGCGGAGATCCACTGGAGTCACGAGAGTGAAGGCGTGTTCCACAGCTGCTCGTAATTCCTGCGTTGTGTGATATCGAGTGTTTCTTACTTGTTGCTTTATGAAACCCGAGACCATTGTCTGGTGTCGTCAGATCGGGACTTCCTGAAGGACAGGCAAAGGGAACTGATGAAGATGCACAACCTATATCCAATCCAGCGGCCAGGAAAGTCTGATTCAGGTAATTGAGCACGTGAAACGCGAGGTGCGCTGGTTTCGACATGGATGGTGATCATACCGATATTTCTGACTCTTAAGACTTCAAGGTAACTTTTAGGATTTAGGATATAGAATTTAGATTTCTGGGCTCTCGGCATCTAAGGCAATTTAGCCCGTCACGTGTTGAGGGATTACCTACCTCGGCGAGCACACTATCCGGGGAAAGGCAAGGAAGATAGGAGTGAGGAAGGAAGGAAGCGGCCTGGGACCTATAAGTTAGGTACCACCCCGGCATTTGCCTGAGGAAAACCCAGGAAAACCTCATTCAGGGCGAATGGCCGGAAAAAGCGTTTTACACTTTTTCGACCGAGTGCCCCCACCAGGAATCGAATCCTGGACCGCTCGCGCCGAAGGCGAGAGCGTTAGCGACTACGCTACTTAGCGACTTCAAGGTAACTTTGTACAGACATTCTACCATAACTAACACTATACTATTGAAGGGGTACGCCCACTTCAGGACCACCCTGTATGTAATAAACGGGAAACTGTTACATATCAGACATCCTGCAGTGGCATAGTGTAACATCTAAGCGGAAAAGTTGTAGTACTATGTAGGATATTGATAATATATGCTCCTTACTGATTTCCGTAGTAAATATGATGATTCCGTATGTTTGTACAATATACCGTTTCCAGATAACGGAATTTCCTCAGTATAAAGTTATGGAAATGAACAAGAAATAAGGAAAATAGTTATTTGTACGTATAACCTCTCACCTTCGTTTCTCTTAATTCTTTTCACAGAAATATTTTGTGTACACTTTTTCACAAGAAAAAAGTTACAAAGAAGAGGAAAAAGTATAATAACAAATGAACTGGAAGAGAAAAGCATAACAAAAACAGAAGTAAAGAAACAAAGTGAAAACAAAGTTGGAAATAGTACGAAAAAATATAAAAGATAAAGAAAGAGAGAGATGTTTCATCGACAAATGAAGATCTAAAAGTGGAAATACTTTTCTTTTATACAAACGAAACACAAGAAAAGAATTTAGTTTTTCTTTTTACATTTAGAAGGCATCAGTCTTTTAAGATGAAGAACAGACTCTTTGTTAGGTACATTTCTTTTCCTAAAAACGAACGAATAAAGAAGAATTCAGAAGTCTAGTTTGCTCGTCTATATCGCCTTCCATTTTTCTTTCTCTTATAAGCTTTTATGAATGAACAATTTGTATTAAAGAACTGCAAAAACTTAGAAAAGAAAGGCATAGACATAGAAAGAGAGAGAGAAACCTGAAGTTATGTAAAAGTCTACATCTTTGAAGAAAGTTTTATTGTGAAGTAACGAAACTGCTTTATTGGTTTCATTCATTGTTTTGATTTGGGTATTTCATTTTCCATATCCAACGCACTCAGCAGAAGTATCTTCTTCAGAAATGACTCATTCCATTTACTTGTGTTTCTTCAATAACGTTTGAATGCATGGATCGATTTTTTTAAAACATAGTTTACTGTAAATTATGAAAGAAGTCAAATTTCGCTATATTACTGATCTCGTTAACAAAGATAGAGTGAGTCGTGGAACAAGTGGGTCAAGTGGGACGAGATTTGTGAGTGTCAGTAGGTCGTGGGTCAATAGGATGTGACCTACTGCGAGCCTACCAACTGTAACCCACCGACCCAACATGACTCAGTCTCCTCAGTGCATTGTAAACAGCATATTCTAAATACTGGTGAATTTGTCTACCTTTTACTTTCAATGTCTTCATTCTTTTCCCTTTTTCATTTGCTTTTATTTACTTATCTGAGATGAGTGAAAAAAGGACTTCAGGCACTTTTGAATATTGATATTTGTAATTGAAATAATAGCAATAGGACTTACTACTTGGCTTTCGAGACACAGCCTGTGCGGTTTTTGAAGAATTGACTAATAGGAAAAAATGTTGAATCACCTCTAACATATGAATTATTATATGTAACTATGTGTGCGTGATCATCATGGCCAAATGTCAAGCCAAATGAAATGACTTTTGGTGTATAGTTAGGTTGAGTTGAGTTGATGTTGAGTTTAACGTCCCGTTCAGCAGCGAGGCTATATGAGACGTGGACCTACTGATTAACGTGGAATCCGAACCACATGAGCTCCCGCCGGGTGTATAGTTAGGCTTCAATCCCAACTGGGATGTTATCATATCGCTTTCATTATAATATCCTAACGGGGAAGTGAAGGTCCGAATTTTTGAAAAAAAAAAAAAAAAGAAAAAAGTGGATCACGTTAGGTGTGGGTCGTGGGTCAAAAGGTCGTGGATCACGGTGGTTGATGAGTCAATGGGTAGTGGGTGAAATTTTCATTAACCCACGCCATTTCTGCTCGTTACTGATCTATTGAATAATAAATACGAGACCCTACACTGAACTTTATCGCGCCAATTCTTTTAAGTTAAATCTTAGCCCTAGGCTTATTACACAACAGTTATTAATGACATATTTTCTTTTGAAATAAGATTAAAATTATAGTGTTTTCGTAAAACTTTACTCGAAGAAAACTCACTCCGAGTAATGTAATACTACAGTTTCGGTAAGTAACTGCTCGAATTTTTTCCAAAATAACATATATCCACACCTATACAAGTTCGTTCTTTCGCAAATCTAAGGTAATTTTACGGTGGACTATAAAAATGTTAGCTGTATATACGCCATATACTCCCATATATGTCCAATTGCTCCCTTTTCATTCTCAAAAGTTAACTACCCTTTGTGGATTTCTTTAATAACAAGTGACTTATGCCATATTAGGGAATTAGATTTTCGGGTGTTTAGAATCTAAGGCCATCTTAGCCCGTCGCGTGTGAGGGATGACGTCCCTCGATTATCACATTATCCGAGGAAAGGAAAGAAAGAAAGAATTAGGCGGGGGAAAGAAGCGGCCTGGAACCTGTGTGTGAAGTACCATCCCGGCATTTGTCTGGTGTGAATGATGAAAACCCAGGAAAAACTCACTCAAGATAGCCTGGCCAGGGCGAGCTTTTCACTCTTTTTCAACCGAGTGCCCCCACCGGGAATCGAGCCCAGGATGGCTCGCCCTAAAAGCGAGAGCTTTAGCAATTACATCATGCGGGGCCACGACTGTTGCCATATTAACAAAATATTTATTTACAAAATATCAACAAAATTGCGTTAGTCGTATTTAAGAAAACTGTAAAAATAACACCTCTCACAAGATTAAACTATCTCTTGTGGAAATTTTCATGGATGTGATTTACACAACATTATAAGGTTATTAATAAAATATTTATTTACAAACAAAATGAACAAAATCGCCTGAATCATTTTTCAGAAAGTCGTCTAAAAAGAAAATCACCCTCAAGAGTAATCTATCCCTTGCGAATAGTTTTGTAAGGGGTAATTTATACACCATTATTGTTATCAGTGAAATGTTTATTTATGAAATATGAACAAAATCACCTGAATCATGTTTCAGAAAACTGTCAAGAAAACTAGTCTCCAACATATAAAGTACACTTTCTGTTTTTTTTAGGACAATTAATTAGACCATGTTGTAAGGTTATTAATGAAGTATTTATTTATGAAATATGAATAAAATCGTGTAAGTTATTTTCTGGGAAACTGTTCGAAAGGAACTCACACCAAGAAAAAACTACTCCTCGTAGATTTTTATCCAAGAAATGACTTAGTCTAGGGTTGTTAATAAATATTGATATAAAAAAAATATTGTGAGGGTCCCCACATGTGCATCGAGCACATGTTATATCTCAGAAACACGTGCTATTGTTTATAGCCATCAATACAAGCAGACGATACACATGACGTAAACAGGAAGACACGAAGCCCGTACAACGGAACCAGAGGAGGAACGAGCCATGGAGAAATTATCTATAAAAGAGAACCAGGAGAGGACCAAATTATCAATTGACCACTGATCGCATAACCTATACCTGCTTCTGGGGACTCCCTGGACGAAGAAGTATTATCTTGCCCAAATCCCTGGAGGCTGCCAAGAGATACGGAAGTTATCAATAATACCATATCCTAAAGTCGCTTCAGAAGCCCTGGAGGCTGCTGTGAATTAAGGGTTTCCAATGCAAAAGTAGTTCCTTCCTTCACCTTTACTTGTGATAAGGGGCCGTCCACATATTACATAACGCTATTTTTGACCAATTTTTACCCCCCTCTTCCCTTTGTCACACTTCGTAACACAAGGCCGAACTCCTCCCCCTCTGTTACGTAACACTCTTTGATTTTCGTTTTTCGCCAAATTTGCTTATTTTGGGTGTTATTACAATAAATAAAAACTATTTTTAATGGTTGAACATTTTATTACAAAATGCTTGTATTCTGAATATAGTTGTAGTGCTTTTTTGTGCCAACAAATCAAGGTATTAGAAAGCGGTAGTGTCGTAATAATATCTAACCCCATAAGGTTGTTTAATTAACTAGTCTTAATTCTTCGAAATTGCATACTGTCGTTTTCTCAAGGAAATCCCACCTATACTTTTAGATCACCGATGATTGACAAAGAGGAAATGCTAACGAAAGATCCAGGTGAATCAGGAGATAAAGAACTGACATCGACTTTTCTCGGGATCCAGGATGCTTCGCACATTTGAAGTTCGCCAGTGTCGACGATTTAAAGAAATTCTCTTCCTCGTCGACAGCAGATTCAAAGTAGCTGTACACGTGAAGGAGCAGAGATTTTTTGTGAACAAGCTTTCGAGCTTTTTTTTTTTTTTTTTTTTTTGAATTTGGACTTCAGTTTACCCCTGTTCAAATTCTTCTTGTCCCAAATCAGTGGCAGAATGAGAATCAACTCGATTTCTCGAGAAATATTCAAATCCAAAATTCAAAAAATTCAGTATGAGATGAATATCTGATAATTAGGTTTTCAATATCTTATTTTGCTCTGCAAATCTTGGATCATTCCGTCGCGGAAAATATTATTTTACGAGAAAGAATTTCTTCTGTTTCACATACGAAACGAAAAAGACGAATAGACGAATAGATTGAGTAGTGATTCAAATCAAACATTTTAAATAATATCCTCAGAAATAGCGATACGAGTAGGAACGCGAGGGCATTTTCAAGCGGTGGTTACAATCGCTAACAACTAACTCCAGAAAAGCGTCTACCGTAAATGCAATGCTGCGATAGCCACAAAGTGGAGTTTTATTATATTGTAGTATACGCAAGGTTCGTTACCAATCATGCTGGTGTCTAGTAGTGTCCTCAAATCCTTTCTGCATGATTCAATTTGTATAGCCTGTGTGTTCGCAATTTCCGAAAACAATAGAAATATTTATTTGTTTATTTATTTATAAAAAGGAAAAGAACTGAATATAATTATTTGTTTGAAAGATTTCATATAAACCTAAGAATAAAATAAAAATTACACCAAAATACATGTGTTTCGTAACGGATACTTAACTCCCTCCACCTCTTGTCACACTTCGTAACGCAAGGCCGAACCCCTCCCCCTTTGCCGCGTTACGTAGTATATGGACGACCCCTAAAGATATACACTAAATTATTATCTTTGTGCTTACAAAGAAGTTTGTAATATTTTTATAAACAAATTTGGTGAAGGGTAAATCCCGGATTGTTATTGACTCTACCAAAAGACATTACAATATAAACAAAATCATTCTAGCAGTTTCTGAAAAAATAGATTTTTAATTTTTTTTTCCCTCAATCAATTACTCGTATTTTGGGATATAGGAAAAAAATCGAGAAATTCCCTTAGAAAATCTTATAGAAACCTTAAGTTTAAAATGTCAGTGCTGATACGTTGAAGATATAGTCTTTCGCCGAGTGAACATGTTTATACTGAGATTAATGAACAGGTGGGCATAATTCAAAAATAAGTTTTTCGTCATGTAGAAGCCATGAAATGCTTAAATCAATTGAAGTCTCGGATTCGTTTATTTCTTCACAATCATTATACTTTCTTCTCTCTTATCGTTGGTCAAAAGTAGAAAATGACACTAAAATTTACAAGCGATCAACCAATCATCAATTTTCATCAATAATCTCAATTGTTCACTTTATTGCAATTACACCAAAATGAACAGTGAAAGAATGGGTATTGTGAACTGTGTCTTCGAGAAACCCAGAGCGAAACTTTGCCAACGGAATTTCCTAATTTTCTATCTCATTTTTTTTTCAACACTATCATGTACATCGAAAAAAAAGTGTGGTCAGAGTGAACAAAAAATAGGTACTAGTGACCAAATCGTTTGGTCAATATAACGCCAACCAAACGTTTGGTCATCACGAAATCATTTGGTTACGATTTGTTTGGTTGCAGGGACCTAGTATTTGTTTAGCATTACGAAATATGCATTTGGTAATTTTGACCAAATAATGACCAAATAAGAAGATTTGGTTGGGAATACCAAAAATTTGGTTAAAATTATCCAGGTTTGATTCTTGGAATAAAATAATTTGGTTGTAAATACTAAACCTGCATTTAGCAAATTTGACCAATACATTTGGTAGCAACTACCAAATACTGTTGGTACAGGTGCTAAACTGAAAATAAAAATAGAAATTACACTCTATTAATTCTATGAAAATGAGTAAAACTTCTTTAACCTTAAGCTAACCTGTTTCTACCTCTACCCTACTTACCCCTATCTTACTCTACTGTACCCTACCCTACTCTACTATACTCTTTTAAAGTGATCCTACATATCGATGCGCAGCTGGAGCGTGTATCGTAAAGTATACCTAAGGCGCATTTGTTACGCCAAATTTACAGCCAATAAAATAACCAATACATATTAACTAATAGTAAAGTATTATACACGAAAATGTAAATCTACCTCGAAACACGTCGAATAGCAGCGGTAAGTTCCAACTTCTTAGTGTGCTGCTCACGCAGAGATCCATTGTGTTGCTGTCAAGTGACAATTACTTGTCACTTCACATCATTGGGACTTTGGTATGTAGTGCAGATAAGAGTCTGTTTCAGACACGTTTTTTGAATTCCAAGCGGTGTAAACTTGTGATTGTTAGTTAAACGTGGTATCATTTTTCCTGTAGAAACACTATATACTTTCACTCATACGCTCAAACCGCGATTCACACGTTCATACTCGCCATGTTTACCAAGAAATCAAATGGATACATGTGACCTTGTTACTCAACATTTTGGTCAGGAACACAAACTCTTCACCAAATCACTTAAGATTTGGTTCGCATAACAAAATGAATCAAACAAATGTTCTAACCAAAATATATAGTGTTCATGACCAAACTGGTTTGGTATACATGACCAAATTTCGGTTAAACTAACCAAATAAAGTGACTAAATGCCCTGTTAAAAAAAAAAAATTGGTATTCCTGACAAGTCCTTTTTCAGTGTATTGTTACAATACTTGATCATGAATCTTCTCATAGTCTTTGAAATCTACTTCCAGAAAGCATTGTTAATAGTATTTCCATCACATACTTGTGTAGTCATAAAAGGCTTCCAAATCAGTCCTAGTATCGTTCAAGCGGAATGTTGTTAGTAACAGTTTCATCGGTATTTCATTGAGAGTAAAGTTTACAAATGGTAAAATTAGAGTCAAAGAATTAATTTGTTTTAACCCTCCAATATAATGGCGAACAGTAGACCTAATACTAATTAACAACCCCCTGCATCTAGTGACAAATCCTTGCAACATGTATGTATTTTACAGAAATAATAGGATTGCTTGCAAGCAGTCAAGAACGCCCTTGATAGTTCGAAAATAAGATGCTTAACTAACACTGTCCCCTGTCTTCACCAACTTTAGGCTGTGATCATTCATGGTATCTTGACATGTTGAACATGAAAAAGGGATACTAACGAAAAATTCGAAGAAAAAATGGAAAAAAATATAAATTGTGCTTGAGATTTTAAACTGATGCAGAAAAAATAGATTCATTAGCCATAGGCACTACCAACATAGTCAAAATTTGCGGGGGAGGAAAAATTCGGCAATTTTTGAAGGGGAATTTTCCCCCTCTAAGGTGTCTGAATAAAATATCAAATCAATGATATCGCTAGAAGTTTGATTTACATTTTGCACGACTTGGAGAGTCATAGGTTAAGTAAGCAGTGAAAATATAACAACTTTACAATAAGATTTCAGCTGTCGGTTGGGTGTTAACTAAACACTGCACTCTAACTGGTTATTTCCGAACAGACCCATCTAGGACCAGATTAACACCAAGACTGAGTAGTTGAAGAATGAGGTGGCATATTTCGGCTCCCCTCCCCTTCTTTATATATTAGAAAATAAATTCATTTGATGTACTAGAAATTTTTCATGTGGATGTTTCAGCTTTAACAGTTATAATACTATGCTCTTCTCTTTTGAAGTGTTGAACAACAAGACTTAGTGTAGTCGCGACTGACTGGCTGCTATCGACGGCAATTTTTTCAATGTAACTTGTAAATCCAAAATCTCGATCAGAAAAATAAAAAAAGAAATCTTCATATATTAAAACAGAATGAGCATCAACACTTTCAAATTTAATAAGTAGAAAAAATGAAAATGAAATCTTTGAGTTTAACGTCCCACGATTATGCTTTTTAGGCTAAGAGACATGGATGATTATGATGGAAAGATGATGAACGAATTGGTGGAATGAGAATGTGGAAGGAAACGAAAATACCCGAGAAAACCCACAGACACAATGTTGTCCATCACAAATTTGCTTGGCCTGAGATCAAGCCAAGAACCGCACGCACCAGACGTAAGCCCTCTACCATTATCATTATTTAAAAAAAGATCAATGGACCATTACTCAGTTTCCTGAGTACTCGAGTTTTCTCGTACAGGTGTTTTTTTTTCTTAACCCGTCAACGCCCAGTGTCATCTACAGGTGACATTACTTGAAAGGCATCTTCTTCCTGGTACAGTAAGTCAACTTCGAAACTTTTTGTGTGGTGATGCAACATATATGTGTAAGTAGCTGGTGCTACTGTGGTTCAGTAGGACCCCCTGGTGGACGATTGGTGAACAAGAAAAAATCTTTAAAGTAATGTCACCTGTAG